>NC_053435.1:1303433-1504280 GCF_007990345.1 Gossypium hirsutum
ATTAGATAAAGGGTTCATGTAACCGAGTATGTGCCTTGGAGACCTGTCTTGTTGTGAAAAAGAGGAGGTCTTTAAGACTGTGTATAGTTACAGGCAGTGAATAACGGTAGGTAAAGAATAATTCCTTTGCTCGTATTGATGTCTGTTTGATCAGTTGAAAGGTGCTGCAGTATTTTCCAAGTAGACCTTCGATCTGGTATTATCAGTTGAAAGTTAAAGAGTGTGATGTCCAAAAAGCCTCGAACTCGATATGGTCATTATGAATTTTTGGTGATGCCATTGTTTAACAATGCTCTGCTGCTTTTGGATTTGATGAATGAATTTTTCAGTCTATTTGGATAGATTTGTGGTTGTGTTCATTGCGATATATTGATTTTTCAAAGACAGATCGAATGCACAAATCTAAGATTGTATTACAGACTTTCGGGAAACAGTTATATGGAAATTCAGCAATGTAGGTTCAGACTCTAGTATCATGATAAAAAGAAATGGTTGAATTAGATTATGCGGTCAGAGGAGATTAAGCGATGCAGATTTTCAATGATTCTACGGGATCGATTACAAAAAAGGATATATGGTCAGAGGCTCCATGTGATTGATCAACCAGGTGATAACGAGGGCGTACGTTTGTAGTATATAGTGATGCGTCTCTGAGTGTTTGGGTTGTGTACTTATGCAGTCAGGAAAGTGGTGGCATATGCTTCCGACAACTGAACCGCACGAGAAGAATTATCCTACACATGATTTGGAATTGGCAGCGATCGTGTTTGCTTTGAAGATATGGAGACACTACTTATATGGTGAGAATGTGTATACATATAAAGCTGAGTATTAATGACTCAGAAGAGTTAAATTTGAGACAGAGACGATGGTTAGAGTTGCTGAAAGATTATGATCTTGTTATTGACTATACCCAGGGAAAGAAATGTCGTAGCAGATGCACTTAGTCGGAATCATCATTATTTGCATTACGGCATTGAGTGCTCATTTATCTATTAATGAGGATGGTTCTGTACTAGCGGAATTAAAAGCTAAACCTGTGTTCTTTCAACGGATTCGGAATTACAAGATGAAGACCCAAAATTGATGCTAAAACGACAGATGGTTCAAAATGAGTTAAGCTCAGAATACTCCATTGATGAAAATGGTATGTTATATTATCGTAATAGAATATGTGTTCCAATAATTTAGACTTGAAAAATGATATTTTATCAGAGGCTCACAGTAGTATGTGTTCTATTCACCCGGGGAGTACAAAAATGTATTGTGATTTGAAGAAAATGTATTGGTGGCCTGGAATGAAACGAGAAATCTGTGAATATGTAGCAAGATGTTTGATTTGTCAACAGGTGAAAGCTGAGCATCAAGTACCGACAGGGTTGTTACAGCCCATTATGATTCCAGAGTGGAAATGGGAACATGTCACGATGGATTTTGTATCTGGATTACCAGTAACTCCGAAGAAGAAAGATTCGATATGGGTGATTGTTGATCGGTTAACTAAGTTGGCACATTTTATTCCAGTCAGAGCAGATTATCAGCTTGAAAAGTTAGCGGAGTTATATGTGTCTGAGATAGTGAGGTTACATGGGGTACCAATATCTATTATTTCGGATCGAGATCCGAGATTTACCTCGAGATTTTGGAGTAAATTACAGGAGGCTCTGGGCACCAAATTAAATTTCAGCACAGCTTTTCATCCCCAGACAGATGGGCAGTCAGAGCGAGTGATTCAGATTTTAGAAGATATGTTAAGGTGTTGTATACTTGAGTTCGGCGGCAGCTGGGAAAGGTATTACCTTTAGCCGAATTTGCTTATAATAATAGTTATCAAACTAGTATTAAAATGGCACCGTTTGAAGCTCTGTATGGAAGAAAGTGTAGAACTCCATTATATTGGTCTGAATTAAGTGAATCGAAACTGGTGGGAGTGGACTTGATTCGGGAAACTGAAGAAAAAGTTCGTATTATTCGAGATTGTTTAAAAGCTGCCTCCGATCGGCAAAAATCATATGCAGATTGAAGAGAAGGGATATAGAGTTTAGTGTGGGTGATCGTGTATTTTGAAAGTGTCACCGTGGAAGAAAGTTTTGCGGTTCGGCAGAAAGGGAAAACTCAGCCCACGATTTATCGGGCCGTATGAAATCATTGAAAGAATCGGTCCGGTAGCTTATAGATTGGCTTTGCCCCTGGAACTTGAAAATATTCACAATGTGTTTCATGTGTCTATGTTGAGACGGTACAGATCAGATCCATCACATGTAATTCCTCATACGAAAATAGAGCTCCAACCTGACATGACTTATTCAGAGGAACCGGTGAAAATTTAGCTCGGGAGGTTAAAGAGTTGAGGAATAAACGTGTACCACTAGTTAAGGTGCTATGGAATCGACATGGATCTGAGGAGGCAACCTGGGAAATGGAGGAATTGATGAAATTTCAGTATCCGAATTTATTTCCAGGTACGAAATTTCGGGGACGAAATTTCCTAAAAGGGGGGAGAGTTGTAATAGCCTGAATTTTTAGTGGTGTCGGAATGGTGATTCGAGATCACTAAATCTGACAAACGAGTAGAAATATTATAAATTTAGTAAGTATAAGTTAAATGTGAAGTTAGGAAAATTTTTGAAATAGTGAATAGTGTACTAGGAATAAATATTAAAATAATTAAAATAAAAAACGAGGTATCGAGACCTCGAAAATTTTCAACCGAGCCATAAATATTTTTATAAATATTTATAGAGTGTCATTGAGTTGGTATTAAAGTTTCGTTAGAAAATTTTAACGTTTGGATAGTTAATTAACTAAAAAGGACTAAATTGGGAATAGTGTAAAATTTGTTAAATTGTGATTAAATAGCTTAAGTGACTAAAGTGGAGGGATTTAAAAGGCAATTAGGCCCAAATTATATGGGCTGGACGGTTGGGTAAAAAAAAATCAGCAGAATGTAAGGAGAAACAGGGGCAAAATTGGAAACTTAACAAATTAAACATTTAAAACAAAGACAAAAGTGAGAAATCTAGAGATCTCTTCACAATTTATCAGAAAAAACGCCATAGGAGGTCTGGAATAAGCTTTTTCATATTTTTGAATCACGTAAGTTTAATTCTTGATTATTTCTTCTAATTTTTGTGATTTTGATACTTTTACAATTAGGTCCAACTAATTATTTCATTAGTTTTTGATTCCATGGCTGATTTTGAAAGTTACCATTGATGAGTGTTGGATTTTTATGATGAATAAACATGGAATTGAAGCTTTAATTTTGTTATATGATGATTTTATTAAGTAATTTTGATAGAAATTGATTTTAGGGACCTAATTGTGAAAAAGTTGGGAATTAAGGTTTGGTGTTGCGGTTTTGAGTATGAAAGGCTATGTAGTAGTCTAAAATAGTTGGAAAGGTGTTAATTGAGAAAAATTAGATCAATTGAGGGGTTAATTGAGTAGGGATCAAATTGTAAAAATTGTAAAGTTTGGGGTAAAAGTGTAATTTCAAAATTAAAGGGCATAAATTGTGAAATGAATTAGAATTGAATTAAATGCTGATGAATGAATAAATTTGCATTTTAGATCGAGAACCCGAAACAAGTCGAGGAAAAGAAAAAGTAGCCGATTAGTCCCTGAACTTTTACAAATTCTGCAAATCGATCCAGGTAAGTTCATATGGCTGAAATTTAATGATTAAATGTTAATTTCATGAATTATACAATGTATGATGAAATGTATTTATTGTTGAAATGAGAATAAAATAAAAATGTGAAAATCGAATAAATGATCAAATTAAGTGGAACACCGGATTTGAGTACTTCTGATCAAGAAACAAAGTGATAAGTGGCTACACTTATCTGATCAAGAAACAAAGTGATAAGTGGTTACACTTATCTGATCAAGAAACAAAGTGATAAGTGGTTACACTTATCTGATCAAGAGACAAAGTGATAAGTGGCTACACTTATCTGATCAAGTGATAAAGTGATAAGTGGTAGGTTCAGCTACACTTATCTGATCAAGTGGCAAAGTGATAAGTGGTAGCCTAGCTACACTTATCTGATCAAGTGGCAAAGTGATAAGTGGTAGCCTAGCTACACTTATCTGATCAAGGACAAGTGATAAGAGGTCATATGTCAAAGTGAAAGTGAAGTACTCAATTTTCCGTAACCGTTCCTTAATTTTGATCAAGGATGGTAAGTGACAAATGGGCCCAAAGGAATTATGGTAAAAGAATAAGTAGTAGTGAGTTTATACCAAGGAACTCACCAAAGATTGTGGTTGACAGGTAAATTTAGTAATGGTGTATATTGTATAAGTGTACAAGTGTTTGGTAAGATTTATGTTTTATGCCTATGAACTTACTAAGCTTTTCTATAAGCTTACATGTGTGTGTTTATTGTTTTTGTAGATTAACGTATTTATACATTCGGAGGATCGGATCTACATCAAGAATCACACTATCCAGATATACTCCGGTAGTTTATGTTAAGCAACTTTTTGGATTTATATGGCATGTATAGGGAATTGAAGTAAAAGTAAATTTGAATGTTATGGTTGCGTTAGATATCGAAATATATACATGTTTTTAGTTTGAAATGGTTGATTGGTTGAACTTAATTAGTATTTAAATGAAGTAGATGAAATACTGGAATTGGTTGTGATTTGAAATTTGCAGGGAAGGTTAGACAATTATAAAGGGGTTATATTGAATTTTTTTTAAAAAAATTGCAATGGAGCAGTTCTTGGACAGCAGCATTGATGTAACTTTTAAAAATCACCAAAAATAGTGGAAATAGAATTAGAAGTTGAGTGAGATATGAAATTAAAGCTGAAAGAGTCTACTTTCATATAAAAGAAGTTGAGTAAGCAAAAGAATTATATACTTTTAGATATTTGAATTTTAGTGAAACAGGGCAAGAATGTTTTTGAAGTCCCCTGTTTTGACTTTAGAAATTCATTAAAAATTGTACAGAAGGAATTATGAGTTATAACTTATATGTATAGATTCCTTAATGAGTCTATTTTCAGTAGAAATAAGTTTAATCACCATATGAAGCCTTTAATAAGATATAATTAAATTTTAGTGATGAGTGGTCAGGATAGTCGATTAGTGAAACAGGGGAGAATTCAACTAATAAACTGTACTAATTGGATAAAGCAAAAATTCTGAAAAATTTATGGTGAATAGATATATGAGTCTAGTTTCAGGGAAAATTTACGGATATAAATTTCGAGTTTCGTAGCTTTAATTATAATTATTTTAGTGACTACTGTACAGGTGGACAGCTTTATTATGAATGATGAAATTAAATTTGAAAGTAAATTTTTATGCCCCGAACTTTTAAGTTAAGTCAAGTAACGCCTCATGCTCGACTCCGGCAACGGTATTGGGTAAGGGGTGTTACACGATCCCAGTTTTCTACCCCACTATCTTAACTTTTCATAACTAAGGATTTTTTTCAAATCCACTAATTTGATAAACCTTTGAGGAAAATGTTTAACCTTACATTAATAACCTTAAGAGTTCTACTCAAATCTTAAGATACAAACTCTCTCAAAAGAACAAACAAAGAAATAATCCTTACAAGAAGCACTAATATAAAGAAAACACTTGAGCTGATAGAAAAACAATGAATACTCACAAGTGTATACAAGAAAAATGTGAAGAATTTTAAGCAAAAAGGTTGATACGATAGTTTTTTTTGATCATTTTGCATTCTCTTATTGTTGTTGAACCTTTTGAAGCTGATATTTATACTCTCGAATTGATTTCTAACCATTATGGTTGTTGTGAAATTGAATAGAGACGTTGGGATGTAAAAGACCATAACATTAATGTCGCCTGCAATAACAGGTATTGATACTTAGCATTTAATGTCCAATTTAATGACAGCTGCCCCTTTTTCATGTCGATACCTGGAGAGATTTATTGATACTTGATTGAAAGTATCAGTATATTTTTTATAAGTATCGATATTAGGGTAATTTCTTGAATAATTTGTAAAACATTGAACCTTAAAATCATATGGATACTAAGGGAGGGTACCGATAAATTTTTGATAGGTATCAATGCTTAATTACAAGTATTGATATTTAATACTTTTTCTCAATTTTTCCTTGAAGTTAGAATACCAATTTCGTATTGATATTGAAAAAGATATTGATAAAAATATCAGAGTATCGATACTTAATGATAAGTATCAATATTTTTTACTTTGAACAAAAATTCTAGAATGACATTTTCGTATTGATACCAGTAGTATAAGTACTATAAGATTAAAATAATTCAGAAAACCATTATTGTTTTTTAATAAGTTTTGTGAAATAATGTATGTGAAAATAACTTACTTTTATTAATATTTAAATGAATATAATTTATTATATTTATAAAAATATTTGTATTTATTAAAATGTAAAAGTTCTTTTTTTAAAAAATCATAATAATTAAAACAATCATGTAATTTTAAAAGCATGATATTAAAAATTAAAAGTGAAAAATTAATTGTTTAAAAAATGAAAATTAAATAAGATAAATTTATTTTCCTAATTGATATAAAAATTATAGGGACTAACATAATTTGAAATGAATGTATGCATTTGTTTAATTTGTTTTAAATTGACTTGAATCATGAAAATAATACTGAACGAAAATGTTAGTGTATGGTTTATTTTCTCCATGCGCAGGTGTAGTCAATCTTTGAGAGTACAAGTAGTAGATCCGGCATCCATAAGACAATCCTTGACTTAGCAAAGTTCAGATAATTTCATTTTGTTCTAAGTATGACATGTACCTAGGTCGAGTCAATTTTCATGGTTCTTTTAACTTTCATTTAACATATAGAATCATTATACTTTTGATTATTATTCAATTTAATCCTTAAAACTCACATATCTTTTAACATATAGTTTTATCATAACTTATCTTATTTCATTTATATACATTTCATAACTTTACAATTTAGTCCCTAGCATCATGAGAGTTCGTTACTTAATGTAATTTCACTTTAATATCACCTTTAAATTTATCCTCTAACACCTAACACATTATTTAAACTCTTCATTATGATACTTTATTTAAGTTATAAACTTTTGTTCACTTTATAATTTAGTCACCAGTATCATAAATATAAGTTAACTTAGTAATTTCATCACACCGTCACTTTTGATGTAATCATTATTTCATCACATTTTATTTTATGTTCTGTTTTTAACATTCAATTCCATATAACTTATTTTGTTTATTTTACAATTTAGTCTTTTTTCTACTACTTCAATGCACTAAATCAATTTCATACATAATATTTGCATTTTCATAAATAATTTAACTATTTAACATTCTCTACACTTGTATTAAAATTAAATAAAGTTCTTGAAGTACATATTTTGTCTCTTTAATCTCTTCACTTTCTCCTCAACTTTCTTCACTCCCAACCCCAATTTCTTGCTTCCAAGATGCTATTCTGACTCTCTAGTATCTTTACTTCACTTCTCCTTTTGGGTGACTATAAAAATTTTCAAAGAATTTAGGCGAAAAAGTGGGGCTTCATGATAAAGGACCAAATTGTAAAAAAAAAAGAAAATTTCTTTCTTTCTCTTTCCCACCAACGTGCATGGAGAAAGTATGAAGAATTTTCTTCATCTTTCTCCCTTTTATACTAACCTTAAATTAATAAAATATTAATAAATATATAATTAAAATATTAATAAAATAATATGTATCTAATTAAATAATTATAAAATATCATCAAATATCTTCAACACATCATTGCCTTCTAGAATTTTCTTTCTTGCTAATTGACCATTTTGCCCTTTATAGTCTTTCAAAATTCAATTCTTGAACCATCACTTAATTTGTAAAATTGTGATTTAGTCCCTCATAATTCTCTATTTATTCAATTTGGTCTCTACATGCTAATTCTATGTCATGATAAATTGGGATATTTTTACTTTTGGTCCTTCAACTTTTCGTTTTCATTTTTACTCTTCGTGTCTTGTGTATTTTCTGTTTTGCATTTAGTACTTGAAAGAGTGCCAATCATCTTAGACACCACTTTACTTGAGCAGGTTGATTTTAAGCAATGTTTAAATTATTCCAAAGTTAATAAAATAAATATAACCGAGATGTGCATCGCACGAGAATGTATACTAGTTTAGTAATATAATTAATAATAATACCAGAATATGGGGTTGGATTTTAATAATTAAATATTAACATATTATATTTATTTTTAGTATTATTAAAATTTTATTTATTTAATAATGAATTATTTTGTCCTTATATTATCACATATTTAATATACAATTAATAAATTTAAATGAATTTTTAAAATTTCAAAATATATGGTTAATATGTTTTATTCTCGCTATTTTTCAAAACATTAAAGAATAATGAAAAGTAATTATTATAAAGCGTAAATTTTAACAAATTGAAAAAGATGAATAATTAAAATATAATAATAAAATTTAAAATAATTAAATAACTTTATTTTTTCAAAATACCGAAATTACTTTCAACTTTTAATATTTTAAATGTTTCTGCCTACCTCTGACTTTTAATACTTCAATTGCATTCATTAATTCTTAAAGGCTTAAAAAAGAGATTTTTTCTTAAAGATATCTTTTATATTTATTTTTTTGTTAATAAATACTAATTTTTTCGAGGTTCGTGAGTGTCTCTTTTAAAATGAGTCAATTTTATATTATATAAAAATAAAAAATATTATTTTCGAACCTTAAATTGTGACTTATTTGTTAAGTGTTCACAGGAATAACCTAAATCATTAATTTCTTTAAAAAAATTAAATAACTTTTCTTTAATGAAAATACTAATTAATACATTAATTTTTCAATGATGTTGGCATGGCAGTTGGTGTGACAACTCGTATGACAACCTATGTTCGCTTCATGTTGACATAACATATTTGTCTTATATATCAGATCAATAAATAAATTTAAAATTATAAAAATATTTAAAAATTAAAATAAAATAATTTAAAAAAACATGAAGTATATACTATGCAAGCTGTCATGTATAAAAATTTAATATTTTAATTAATATTTTCGTTAACAAAATTAATTCGATTTTTTAAAGATTAATGGTTAAAAAAGAAATAACAATCCAATTGACAAAATGCTTAAATTTATGATTATATCAAGAATTAAATGAAAATGATAATTCAACTATAGCACATGTACATGCCACTTGTACAGAAGTAATTAAGCAATTAATATTACCCCCATCATGCATGTAATCTATAGTATGTAGCGACGTAAAAAAAATTTTTCTTTCAGTCGGTCGCCACTGATCTTTTTTTTTCTAGGTGTGATCGGACACCTAATAAATTCTCTTTTTAGAAGAAAATTTTATTTTTAAAGTTTCTAAAAAAGAGGTAATTTTAGGTCTACGTAAGAATCCAGAGAAAATTCGAGTTCGGGAGTCGGTTACGCGTGAGGAAGGTATTAGCACCCTCGCGACGCCCAAAATTGGTATCTTGTTAAACGCGTGTTATCTTAATTTTCAAAAATACGAGTTCAATTTAATATTTAATCGTGATCCGATTGAAACACGAGAATTTCTTTTTTTGAAAACACGAGAATTTTAAGACATAATAATTTTTTTAAAACCAAAATTTATGAAACACGAGATTTTTTTTTGAAAACACGAAAATTTTCAAAACACCGAAATTTTTGAAAACAAGAGGATTTTTGAAATACGAAAAATTTTGAAAACACGAAAATTTTTGAAACACGGAAATTTTTGAAAACGAAAATTTTTGAAACACAAAAATTTTTAGAAGACACTAAAAATTTTGGAAAATTGATTTTTTTTTGAAAACACTGGATTTTTTTACACAAAATTTTTGATTTTTTATTAAACACGTATCGTATTTAACACGAATCGGTGATATTCACTCAACATAGCAATGAAATCAACGAATTAGTGTCAAATCGATTCATTGTCTTATTTTTAAAAACACGAATATATTTTTTTGAAACACGAGAAAAATTTTTGAAGGCACGAAAAATTTTGAAAAATAGAATTTTTTTTGTAAATATGAGACTTTTTTTAAATATTTTTTATTTTAAAAAGGGCGTATCGATTTTAACGCGAACCGGTGATATTCACCCAACGTAGCGATGAAATCAACGATTTTATGTTAAATCGATTCGTTGCCTTATTTATTAAAATTATTTAAAATAAAATAAAATAAAAATCAAATTAAATTAAAAATATAAATATAAATATGCATAAAATGCTAATAATATTAAAACGAAATAACATAAAAATACGAGCATTAAAATAAAATAAACGAAATTACCGAAAAGCTACCGAAACACGAGCTTCGTCGAACGGGTTACACGAATTGAACCTCTTTTTTTTTCTTTTTTTCCTTCTTTTTTCCTTCTCTTTTTCTTCTTTTCTTTTCTTTTTTTTTCTGCTGGGCCAACCCGTTGGACCTGCTTCTGCTGGGCTGGTGCGTGCGGGCCTGGCCTGCTGGTGCTGGCCTGCTAGGCTGCGCTGGGCCTGGGCTTGGGCTGCTGCTGGTCTGCTAAGAAATGGCCTGCTCTTCTTTTTTTTTGGGCTTGTTTCTTTTTTTTTGTTTTTGTTTTTGTTGTTTTTTCTTGAGCTGCTGGGTCGGACCGGGTTGTAGGTGGGTCGGGTCGGGTTGACCCGACTGTTATAATATTTTTTATTATTTCTTTTCTTTTTCTTTTTTCTTTCTTTCTTCTTCCTCTTTTCTTCTTCCTTCTTCTTCTTCAAAGTCTAGCCTCCACCGTTGCTTGTTCCGCCGTCGACTGCTGCCGCCAACGCCACGGTGCCGCCGCCGACTCCTCCTCTTCTCTTCTTCCTTTCTTCCTCTCCTTTCTCTTTTCTCTCCTATTTCTTTTTTCGAAACTTTCTTTTTTTTTGATTCGTGGGGGTCCTCCCTTTTTTTCTTTTTTTTTTTGGGTTAAAAAAGCCCCTTTTATAGATGATTTTTGCTTCATTTTGCAGGTAGTGGGTGAAGAAGGAGCAGCCACCCATGTTTGTGGCCTGAAAATCTGGGAAGTGGGTGCCCCAAATCACGTAACCTGTCTGAAGGATCAAATCACAAATGCAGCAAAACTTCTGGGGCTAAATGTAATTTTTAGAAAATTTAGGATTAAAATGAAATTTAATGAAAGTTTAGGGGTCTAAGTGAAATTTAAAGAAAGTTTAAAGGTCAAAATAAAATTTAGGAAAAGTTTAGGGGTCAAAATACAATTTTTATTTTTAAATTTTTTTTTTGAAATTTTGAAAATTAAACACAAATTCTAGTCGGACAAAAATTTAGTGCTTACATAGTATACCAAATTTTCTCCCATCTTCTCTATAAAAGCAGACTAACACAGCCGCTGATGAACATCAACCCCATTCTTAATTTCGTATAAGCAGGTTTGGTTAAGCAATTCAAAGAAAATGGCCAACCCATCATGCTTATTATATGCGTTTCTTTTACTTGTTGCATTTCAATCTACCATGATTAATGCCAATACTGTTATTCATACACCTCAATGCAGACCAGTAGCTGCTTCCTCCAACGAAAAGATCATATTCTCTGTGAACTTGCTCTTATATCAAGCGCAGTTTCTTCTCCATGCTTCAATTGGTGTTGGCATCAATGATGTATCACCAGGTCTGGTCCAAGGTCCTGCTCCCATTGGAGCCACCACTGCTAATTTCAGTAACTCCGTCCGTAGGGTTATTGAGGAAGTTGGTTTAGTTACTGTTGGCCATCTCAGGTTCCGACCTCTTTCATAGGTTTCATAATCCTTTTTATTGAATTTAAGAAATGGTGAAAAGATCTTTCTGATTTCAGCAGATTTATCCCTTAAACATTTACACCTACGGGTTAAATTTGTTGAATTCTTTTACAATCAGAACTAAATTGACATAATTTATAAACACTAAAGTTTAAATTTGTTATTATACCAATAGAGAATAAGATAGATTGACAAAAAATGTAAAGACATAATGATAATTTAGTCCTTAATATTTATATCTTTTATCGTTTAGCTCTAATTCTTTTTTTTAAGCAAGAATTAACTCTCAACTTTTAAAAAAAGTCAAAATTGACAATTAACTTTTTTTTTTAAAAAAAATGGAATTGTTATTTTTTTAAACAAAAATATTAACTAAAATATTAAATTCTTAAACAAGGTGACCCGCATGAAATTTGCATTTATTTCATGCTTATTTTTTTTATAATTTTTTGAAAATTTTAATTTTTATAAAATATAAAGTATTTGTCGAGGCAACATATAAAACAAATAGTCTAACGTCAACATGAAATATACGTAGATTGTCATATCAATATCGTTGAAAAAATTTATGGTAAACAACACTCATAATCACTAATCTATTGATAAGATTACATTTTAGTTACTTAACTTTAAAAAATTATAAAATGACCACCGAACTATTAGAGTATTTTAAATAAATAACCTAAAAAAATTAAAAATTTATGAAAATAACCTTAATATTAGATTATTTAGAAAAATAATCTAGTTTCTACAGTAAAAATAGGTTCTCTCAATTCAAATGACGATACTACCCTAAAATCATTGTATCATCATTACAAAAAATGATAGAAAAAAAAAAAATTTAGTTCAACCATTTCCCAAGGCGACACCGGTATAAAATTGTTATTTTCAACCGTATTTTATTACCCTAAGAAATGAAATAAATGATCTAAAAAGTTGAAAAAAGTTTGATTTTTATTTATTTATTACAGGGCTCTCGTACAAGCCGAAATACTGGATGCTCCAATAACAAGCCCACTAATAGATGTCAGCGCAGAAGCATATGCCGCATTTGTGAACGTGGCTTTCAATGTCTCTACTTTGACTCCTCCATTCAATATTTACGCCAACAGCCCCAGCTTTGTGGCCGCAGCGAAAGGTTTTTCTGCATTTATACAACAATATTACGCCGGAATTATACCTTCGATTGTGGGCAACGATCTACAACAGGTAATTTCAATTGACCTCTTATTAAAAAATTACTTTCATTTGAATTGCTAATGATTCAAAAAAATATCAATCCACCCAATTCTTTAATGGAAATCAGATCGATTTGATCGTAAAACCGTGATTGACTAAAGCTATCAAAAACTATCATATGGCAGTATGTTGATATGAAAAAAATAAAATATTTTTCTAGAAAATAATTAAAATATACATACATAATGAATCTGAAATAATTATTTGTCTAAATTCATTTTAGATGAGTACAAAATTAAAAGAATCTCAAAAATTCTAAAAATATATAATTAATTATTTAAAAATTCTAAAATATACATAAAAATAAAATATGAAAAAAGTTTAAAAGAATTTAAAAACGTATAAAAAAATGTGCCGTCAAAATGTACCTAGACAAATTGTTGTTTAGGTTCAACGAAATTTGGACAATCATTTGTTCATATTCATTCTAAATGACTTCAAAATTATAAAAATTTAGAAATTATAAAATATAAATATTATGTAAAAAAATTAAAATGTGAAAAAAATAAAAAAATTAATTTTTTTAAAAAATTATTTGGATTTTTATAATTCTGTACATATTTCGATACATTGTCTAATTCTATTTTTTTATATAATTTTTTAATGTTTTAGCCTAAATTTTTTAATCATGATGTTTCAAAATTTGTTCAGATTAATTTAATATGTACATTTTAAATAATTTAAAAAGATTTATTTTTTGTTGACATGGCATGCCACATTAACATACTATTACGTGATAGCTTCTGGTGGCTTTCGTTGCAATATCAACACAATTAATGGTCAAACCAGTCAACTAATATTTTTCGTTAATGAAAAGAGTCCATTGAATTTTTAATCACTAAGGGCTCAGTTGGGTGTATTTTCTTCATAAGAGATCAATTATAATTTTTGATTTTTTATTGAGGGATTTTTTGTTCCTTTAGCATGATGACTATAGTATAAAAAATTTAAGGGTTAATGCACTTTTTGGGACAGAAATTGGCAACTCTTCCCACAGTCGTGTCTTAACTTTTTTTTGTCTAGGTTAATTTTTAAGCTTAATAATTGTTCTCATATTAGCACCTGGACTTTTTTTTCCTAACCCTTTTTACAAGGAAATGTCAGGGATTAACTTGGACAAAAAAAAATCAAGCCCGAAGGTAGGAACAATTGCCAAGTTTAAGGACTAATTTGGGAAAAAAAGTTCAGGCCCTAATGTGAAAATAATTACCAAGTTCAAGGACTAACTTGAAACAAAAAATAATTCAAGCCCTAATATAGGAACAATTATCAATTTCAGGGACCAACTTAGACAAAAAAATTTAAATCCTAGTACCCTAAAAAGTATGTGATTTGTGTATTGGATTTTATATTATTTAAAGAAATTTTCACTGCTTGTTTGTAACTTCATTGTATTCATTATTTTTCCTTCTACTTTATTTTTAACATTGGCTTCATATAAAATCATTGCCTTCATTTTTCTTATTTAGCTGGTGACTGGAATCGGGCTCAGCCAAGCAGTAGGATTAGGAGTTCTCCGAACACTACTTAACGATGTGATCAATTCAACAGTGCAGCCATACACATTCACAGCGGCGGAGCTTAGCAACCGTACTTCAGAAGTGGTTAACCAGCTTGGGGGATGTGGTGTGAAAGCTGAAGGTTTGATTGTGCCATTGCAACTTGGAGCAGAGAATCGAACTACCAGTAACGTCGTGCCAGCTGATGTCAACTCCCTTGCGTATGTACGGTTTGAACGTGAGATCTTGAGGATAGTATATGGAACCGGTAACGCCACCATGCCTGGTGGACTTTATCCAGGTGGTTTCATTGGGTCACTTAATCGACGCATTCGTGACTTGCAACTTAGCTAATTAAGAGCTTTTGAAGCTTTGACAATGATAATACTATGTTCTATCATAAATAAAAACCATTGCATGTTATAAAGAAACACATGCATGCACTATGTATGTGATTTAGCCCTATTTTGTTTTTGCACATCATAACAAAATTGCATGCCCCGTCAGGGCATAACGAATGCATTAGTATACCTCATCTTTCTCTAGAGGGAAAAATGATTTTATTATATAGAAAAAATTAAAAAAAGGTTTAAAAAAGGACTTACACACCAACAATGGGCCTTAAGGGCAACCCTCAATGATGACCTACTATAAACCCTAACTGGTGGCTCAACTCAACAATTGTTGACTATCCACCCCTGCAAAGACGTTAAAATGTTTTTATAGAAATGATACTAGAAAATATAAAGATGTTTGAAATGTGGACACTTTTCTAAATACAAAAGGACTACCCTCCCTAAGATTCCTCTACCTTTTACCATGACCCTAGGCATAGGTGGCCCCTTGGCATCCTATCCTGCTAAAGCTAGCAAAACAGGCCCGAGCACGAAAGCTTGATCATGTCAATTCAAGCCTGTAATGATTTAAGTTTGAAAAATCTCAAGGTTGTAATAGGTTCGAGCCGAAAAATCTCAAGTCTGAGAAAATCTGAGCCCAAGAAAGTCTGAGCTTGTAACAAATTCAAGCTCGAGATCGATCTAGGTTGAGCCCGAGGTAAATCCAACCCAAAGCCCAAATTTATAATTAAACAAACATAATAGACATTAATAATTAATCTGATTTTATGATATCACTTAAACTAAAAATAAAATATAAATAAATGATAATTTTTTATTTTTTGAAAATTTATCCATAAGCATTGCATACTTATAATAAAATTTTAGTAATAGGAAAAGTAATTAATAATATCTTTTAATATTGAGTTATAAAAAGAAATAAAATTTTAAAAATATTAATTTAATATAAAATATTTTAATACTATAATTATACATGTATAATACATATAATTATTAAAATATATAAAAATAAACTTTAATGATAATATAAAATATATAATGATACAATTAATTAATCTAATAATACAATAACTTGTGTTATACATATTATAAATTATTAAACATGATTTCTTATACAATAATATTACTAATAAATTTAATTTCAAGCCCTATATCTTTTAATAAAAAAATTATCTATAACAATATAAATTAGAAAATTTAAAAGTTGTTTTATTCATTAATATTTATTTTTTATTAATATTAAATTTTATTAAAACTATTTTTTATATTAAATTTTAATTTGATTTGAGTTTTTTTTTATTTAGGTTGGATTTTGAATAAATTTTATATTGGGTTTAAGTTTGGGTTTGGTTGGTATTTTGGACTATTGGTCCAATACTATATTGAGTTTGGATTTAAATATAAATTATATTGAATAGGTGTAAAGTTGGTCAATTCAGTTTAAACGGTGTCGGACACAACCATGTGAACCACACGGCCTGAAGACACGACTATGTGAACCACACGGGTTTAAGACACTGTCATGTGAATATTGGATGTGATATTATGTGGAACCACAAGGTTCCTAAAAGGCACACGGTCTAAAAACACAGTCATGTGACCTACACGGGTTGACGACAAGACTGTGTGAATACTGGAGCATAATTTTATCTTAGCGAAAACCACGTAGACTGAAGACACGACCGTGTGAGCCATACGGGTCAACGACACGACCATGTAGAGACTGTGGACCATTTCTTTCCTTCACTAGATCCTTTTTCGTTTCTCTTTTTATTTCGCTTTCTTTTTACCTTTTTATTTTTTTTGTTTGCAAGGATAGCTTTACTTAACTTCGAATCTCTAATGCTTCAAGATTTCACACTCTCTATCCCTTCATCCCAATTCAAGGCGGTTTCAGTTCTTTCTTTATTTTATTGATTTATTCAGTAGATTGTGTTTATCTTTGTTCGTACATTGAGGGTATTGTACATCTTAAGTGTGGAGAGAATTTTATACTTTCATTCGACTTAGTTCTTGAAATTTTGCATGTTTGCTTAAGCAATTTTCTTAATTTTTGCATGAGAGTTGTTTTTCCCAAATCTAGATTTTTTGTTGATTCTGTTTTGTGATAATTTTAGATTTTTATACATTTTTCATTTATACTTTAATACATGAGAGAGCCAAGCATGATGAGCTATTTTCAGAAAAATTATTTTGGGTTTTCTCCTTGAATTTAATACTTGTAATGAATTATAATTTTACAAGTTTTGACATCAAAACCATAACTTTGTGAGCTTTTGAGCCTTTAGAGCATCTATCCTTTTATCCTCATTATTTTTTGGTTTTGAGTACGTCAAATAAGTGAGTTATTCTAGAACTTACTTTTGTTATGAATATCAAAACCACATTAATGATGTAATATGTTGGGATGATAGAGACACTTAAGATTTAACCCATTTAGCCTTTAAATAGCCTACCCACTTTATTGTCCACTAGGTAACCCCTTTGAGCCTAATTCTTTTTTGTTCATCTATCACTCATTCATTTTAACCCTTAAAACCCCATTAATATTTGAATTACCTTTTTATTTCTTTCCTTTAGTCGAGATTAGATTTTGGTAAGTTGTCTAACCATGTTTGACCGTTCAGATTGTTGAATTTTTCTTTGTTTAAAAAAAGAAAAAACATGGAAAAACTTTGGGCTATCTTGTTTAATTGTGAGATCACTCTTCATGTTATAGCCCCATTATATTTTTTGTTGAGCTTAAATCATCACTAGTGGATTTTGTATAAAAGCTCACTTCAATTGTTTGTTTATTATTCATGTCAATTCTTTGCAATTCAACATCTTATTCTTTTGGTTAGGTAGCCTATCAATTCAACTCTCAACTGTAATCACCTATTATACTCTTCCCTACCCTTAACCTAAGCCCCATTGCAGCTCTTATAAAAACCTCTTGATTTTTGTGTCATCTCATTTTTTAGTGGTGGAGATTTGATTCTTAAGCAAGCTTATGGTAATAACATTTCTCGTTTAACTATTGAGTGCATATTAATTATCCTTTAAACACTTTGAGTGCTTTGAGTGAATCTTAGTGAGGATGTTAAACCTTGTTGAGTTTGAATTTTAAGTAATTATTAAGGTAAAACCTTGTTGATTTTGAATTTTAAGTAATTGTTAAGGTAGGGGAGACACCTAGGTTCGCACATACAGGATTTGCACACCTAGGGTTTTATCTTCTAGGTTGGCGTTCAGTGCTCGCCTATAGGGGGTTCGAACTTAGGGTTTTCATGCGTAAGGGTTCACACATTTAGGTGGTTCGCATGCATGTGCTTGCATAACTGGGGGTTCTCATCACAACAACATAGGTGGTTTGCATGATATTTCCTATAGGGTTCGCATATATTAGACTTATGAGGTTCGCATAAAACATAAAGGTTTCGTATAATTCAATATGTAGGGTTTGCATATAGTAGCATGTAGAGTTCGCATGAATAAAATTTATAGGGTTCACACCTATGCACTAAGGGATCGCACATATGTTCCCCTAAGGGTTCACATACTTAAGATTTGCATACATGGGGTGTTTTGCATAATAGTCCATATATAATAAGGGTTCGCTTACAATCCTCTTACTCGGGGGTTCGCATACATGTATTAAGGTTTCGTATTACAAACTACCTTACCTCCTACTTCCTCAATTGAATAATCATACATAATGATTTATGTTAGATCCCACACCTGATTTGAGAAAACACAAAAACCTTAATTTGGAAGAGGAGGTTGAAGATCTACTTGAAGGAGAGGGATGATTTTGAAACTTTGACTCCTTTAGCTTTGAAAATTGATTTGGAAAGAAAACAGTTTGAGGGTGCTTTTCTTGAAAACTTGCTAGGTAAAAATTCTAGAGTTTGATTAAAATTGGCTATTCATAATACTTTCTTTCCCTAATTGAAATAGGTTTTAAAAATTCATGTAGAATTATGACTAATTTAAAGCATGGGCTAAATTAAAAAAAAATAGTTACACTTTTATGGGTAAAAATGAGAAAATAAAATATATTAGCTAGATGCTTATTAGGGGTTTCAAACTTAGGACTTAAGGGAGTGCTAAGGCTTTATCATCAAACCAATAGACTTATTCTTATCAATTTTTAATAAAAATAATTTTTAAGGCATACTAAATTCTCTTACCCTTTGTTTTAAAAAAAATAAAAATATAATTTTTATCTCTATTTCTTCTAGCCCTATTTTTAGGATGTGACATTAACCCCCGATTTTCCTTAAAACCAATAGATATTGTTTTCCCATTGTCAAATTAAAAAATTAAGATTTTGAGGATAATAAAATAGTTTATAACTAGATTTTCTACTGAATTAAACAAATATTTTAAATTAGTTATTTTCAAAACCCCAATAACCCTGCTAGGCCATCTTGGTGGTCGATGTAACCTCCCCAACCCGACGTCTAGGTTGGGTTGGGGAGGTTACTGTTGAAATTAAAAAGAAAATAAATGAAAGAGGAGTGGCTTGAACCTTAGATCTTTAAGTATCTAAGGCATTAACTACTTAACCACCAAGCCTAATTCATTTCTTAATTAATTATTTCAACTAGCCCCCTAAATTTTAGGGCATGACATAATGACTTTCTTCGGACTGGCACCATTGTCGATTTCGATCTAATCGGTGCAATTGAATGACTAGTCCAATTTAAGTTTTTAAGGTTTTTTTATAATAATTATATATTTATATCAGTTTTAATATTTTTATGATTTCTTATAAGTTTTTAAGAATTTGTATAGTTTTTTATAAAGTTTTAAATATGCTTTATTAGAGTCTGTTTGTTTACATATAAAAGGTCTTACGAAAAATGTTTTCTACATTTTCCTATGTTTGTTTCATAGAAAATGGTTTGGTCAATGGAAAATGACTTACAGGTCAAGGTAAAATAAGCGATTTTTCTTATAAAATGACTTACCCTTTCAAAAGCGTAAGTCATTTTCCGAAAAAGAGCTCATCTGTAGATAATTTTATTTTATTTTTATAAAAATTAACTTAAATCAAGCTTAATATTATTATATTGATAATAAATTTTATTTTTATTTTAAAAATATTTAAAATATTATATTTTTCAATATTATTAAACATACATATTTAATTATTTATATTTAGTCATATAATAAATTATTAATATAATAAATATAATTTATTATTTTAATAAATTATTTAATATTTCAATTTTATTTTAATAATAAATTTTAAAAATAATAATTTCAAATAATATTATTCACATATCATTGAAAATATTCAATATTAATATTTTAATAATAAATATTTATTACAATTATAAATATATTAATAATAAATTTTTTGTAGTATAAAAGTTAAAATATGTCATAAGTCTATGTACACTTCACTGATTTGTAATTTAATATTTGTACTTTTATTTTCAAGAATTTAGTCCCTTTACTTTTAAAATTTGAAAATTTATTGACTTCGTTAATTTTTTTTTGTCAATTTTGTTGATGTCACATTTTTAAATAAAAAATACTCACTTAGTAGTCATGTAATTAAAAAATGACATTGTAATGAATCTGAATTTAACATAATATTTTTAATATGTGCAAAAAAATGTAAAATATAAAATTATAGATAAAAATAAATTCAATTAAACAATGAAAAAATAAGAAAATCTCAAATGTATGTTTGTTTAATTGAAAACAACTTTTATGAAATATTTTTAAGAAATCTACCAAACAACAAAAAATATTAAAGTTATGCAGTAAAAAGAATTTAAGTTATTAACAATAATTTAATAATAAATATGATATTTAAAACACAATTCATTTAAATAAATAATATAAAGCATAACTTCAAACAAATTGAAAAAAAGAATAAATCAAATATAATAATAAATTTAAAATAGTTAATTAGAAGTGTGTTTGATACACTATTAAAAATTTTCATTTCATCGAAAACGAAAATTTTCAACATTTAATATTTTGAATGTGTTTGATAGTCATTTTAATATTTTTACTTTATATAAAATTTTCAACAAAAAAATATGTTGAATAAAATAAGTAGGTAGATTAGGTAACAATCTATGGTAAAGCCTTGCACTCTTTTCCCCTACTTTTAGGTTTAAATCATGCCAAAATTCCCATTTATTTTTGGAAAAAGGATAAATTACCCTATAGCCCCTTAAAAGTTTGAAATCCTAACTATTTACTCCTCTTTCCTAATTACATTAAGATTTTATTTTATTTTTCATTCCAAAATAGAATTCCTAGCTCCCTCTTTTCTCTATATCTTCACCTTTTCTTTTCATCATAATTTTAGTCCATGGCTGAATTATTATTGACTTTCTCGAATCAAAGTTAATCTTCGTTAACTCGTTTATCTACTAGAATCGAAATTGTTATTAGAAACATTCCAAAAACTAACCAAGAATCGGTAAGTATGCCTCAATCCCGATGCTTAGATTTTGAATCTTTAAAGAATTCCTATCTAACGAGAATCTTGCAATCGATTTTAGGATATTGAAATATGAATATTAATTAATTATGCATGAACTTTGATTTTTATAAAAAGTTTAAACTATCGGAAATAGTGATTCGAGATCACTAAATCCGATGAGTAAGTTGAAAATTTAATAAATTAATACCTATGAGTCAAGTGTGATTATAAAATTATTATTTTTTAATTAGTGAATTTTGTGATTTAAAATAATTAATTAGGTAAATCGGGTTGAAAACAAGGTATCGAGACCTCGAATTCATAAACCGAATCATAAATATTTTTATAAATATTTATGGAGTATAAATATTTTTATAAATATTTATGGAGTGTTATTAAGTTCATGTTAAAGTTTTGTTATAAAATTTTAACGTTTGGTTAGTCAATTAATTAAAAAGGACTAAATTGAAAATAGTGAAAAAATTTGGTAAAGTGATTAAATAGCTTAAGTGAATAATAAGGAGGGATTTAAAAGGAAATTAGACCCAAATTATATGGGTTGGACGGTTTGGGCAAGAAAATCAGCAAAAAAGACAAGGAGAAACAAGGGCAAAATTGGAAATTTTGCAAATTAAACATATAAAATAAAGACAAAATTGAAAAATCTAGAGATATCATCATTTTTTCTTCAGAAAAAATGCCATGGGAGGTCTGAAAGTCTCTGGTTTTTCATATTTTGACATATGTGAGTTCAAATTTTACTTTTTCTTAGTAATTTTTATGTTTTTGTGACTTTTACAATTAGGTCCAACTATCTAATTCATTAGTTTTTGATTTTATGGGTGACTTTAAAAGTTACCATGAATAAGTGTTGTATGATTATCGTGAATTATTATGGAAGTGAAGTTCTTATTTTATTTTATGATGATTTTATTGAGTAATTTTAATAGAAATTGATTTTATGACCTAATTGTGAAAAAGTTGTGAATTAAGGTTTGGTGCTGAAATTATGATTTTCAAAGATTTTTTAGTAGCTTATAATGAATAAATAAAGTGTTAATTGAGAAAAATTAGCTCAATTGATGGGTTAATTGAGCAGGGACTAAATTGTAAAAAATATAAAATTTGTGAAAAAGTGTAATTTCAGAATTAAAGGGTATAAACTATGGAGTAGAGTAAAATTGAAATGAATTCTAATAAATGAATGATTTTACAATTATAGATCAAGAACCCGAAGTGAATCGTAGAAAAGAGAAAATAGCCGATTAGTCCTTGAACTTGTATGACTTTTGCGAATTTGCCCAGGTAAGTTCATATGGCTGAACTTGTATATTAATTTTTAATATGAGAATGATGTAATGTGTTATTTCAGATATTTGCTATTGAATTGTTAATATCGAGAAAATGTGAAAATTGAATTAGAAGTTCAAATTGCGAAAAAACGCAGGATTGAGTACGCTTGTGTTGTGAGGTGAGATGAATTGACGGATAAAACCATGGTTGTTCCATGGAAAAATGTGAAACGTAGGTATGGTATTTCCATACTGAGTTATGATACGTAGGCATGGTATTTTCTATACTGAGTTATGAAATGTAGGTATGGTATTTCCATACCGAGCTATGATACATAGGTATGGTATTTTCCATACCGAGTTGTGAAACGTAGGTATGGTATTTTCCATACTGAGTTGTGAAACGTAGGTATGGTATTTTCCATGAGGAAAACCATACCGAGTTGTGAATTGTGGCATTGAGCAAACGACGTACTCAAATCTGTAAGACGTTCTCTAGTTTGACAAGTGATAGTAAGTGACAATTGAAATTACGTGCTGAAATCTAATTTGATGTTTGAAATTGAGCTCAATGAAATGAATTCATCGTGTGAAATAGTGAATGGCAGGAGATATGTGTATAATACTTGTTTATTGAATTGCTATGGTATTTTGGTAAGATTTATGTTATGAGTCTATGAACTTACTAAGCTTACATAAGCTTACTCCTGTGTGTTTAATGTTCTTTGTAGAATGACGTGGGGTCGACTGATCGAATCAACACATCAGGGCACACTATTTAGATTACTTCGGTAAATTTTATTATGCATCTTAAGGTTTATATGGCATGTATAGGGTTTAATTGAAAGGAAGTGAATGTATTATAAACTTAGTTATCAACATTTTTCACTAAAACAGTTTTGGACAGCAACATTAGTCCAACTTTGAAAAATCACCAAAAATTTTTGAAATCGACTTAGAGGTTGAATAAAATATGAAATTAAAGCCTATTGAGTCTAGTTTTACATATAAGAAATGGTGTAATCAAATTCATATTATGAGATATTTGAATTTTTGTGAGACAAGGTCAGAATGATTTCGGGTTCCCCTATTATGACTTTGTAAAATCATAATAAATTGAAGAAAAATAATTATGGGCTTAAATTTATATTCTTAAATCCTTAATGAGTCTGTTTTCAAAAGAATCAAATGAGAACATTATCCGAATTCTGTATGAGGAAATAATTAATATTAGTGAAGAGGGGTCGGAACTATCTGACAACGAAATAGGGGTGACTTTGAAGAATAAACTGTATTTATTGGCTAAACCAAAAATTCTGAAAATTTTATGGTAAGGAGATATGTGAGTCTAGTTTCAGGGAAAATTAACGGAACTTAATTTGGAGTTCTGTAGCTCAAGATATAAATAATTTAGTGACTATGACTCAAGTGGACAGTTTTACTATGAACAGTAAATATCAAGCATTATCTGAAAATATTTTGAAATTTCTGATAATGCTCCGTAACCTTATTCTAGTGTCGGATACGGGTTAGTGGTGTTACATTATCACTTTTCCGCTTCTAATTTATAAATAAGTATTGAGTAGTAAATAAATCGATTTTTTTGATAACCTATTAATTTTCTGAAAATAGACTAAGTTTTCTTCAATAATAAATAAATGTTCTAAAATGACTGTTTTAAAAACTACGATCGTACTAGGCCATCTCGATGGCTGATGCAATCTCCCAAATTTGGGTCTAATGTCTAGGTCGGGTTGGGGAGGTTACATTTGGTGGTATTAGAGCTACAAATTTACAACACTCGGACTGTGAAAATTTAAACAAGTTTGCATGCATGTC
The DNA here is from genome assembly GCF_007990345.1 of Gossypium hirsutum. Classification (NCBI taxonomy): domain Eukaryota; kingdom Viridiplantae; phylum Streptophyta; class Magnoliopsida; order Malvales; family Malvaceae; genus Gossypium; species Gossypium hirsutum. The sequence continues at coordinate 1,327,870 of NC_053435.1, forward strand.
ATAGAAAGGGGTATTTTGAGAAAAACCATGTCAAAACTTTTGAAAAATCGATTTTTTACAGGAAATTAAATCTGAGACTCCGATGTCGGTCCTACTTTAGTTACTGATACTTTTGAGAAACTTTAGATGAATTGTGATTGTTAGACTGTAAATACTAAGGAAATAGCTAATGCTTAATTTTTTAAAAAGAAAAGAATATATAAAAAATTCATAAAAATTTTAAAAAAAAAATGAAGTACACACGGATTGCCATGCAGGCTGCTATGTTTAAAATTTTAGTTAGTATTTTCGATAAAAAAATTAATTCAACTATTTTTGAAAGGTTTTAAAAGGTTGATGGTCAAATTTGACTCTTTTTTAAAGGATTGATGGCCAAATTTTATAAATAAAAAATAAAAACCAAATAGAAATTTAAGGCTAAATTTCACATTAAATCAAGAATTAAAAAAGAGCTCTATATGGACGTACATGCCACTCGTATAGAATTAGTTAAGCAATTAATGTCAGCCCCAACGTACATGCAACCTATATTGCTTGCATTGATATCGAATTTTCTCTCATCTTCTTCTCTATAAAAGTAGACTGACACAGCCGCTGATGAACATCAACCCCAGTCTGAAATTCGTATAAGCAGGTCTGGTTAAGTAATTCAAACAAAATGGCTAATCGATCGTGCTTATTGTATGCGTTTGTTTTACTTGTTGCATTTCAATCCTCTATGATTATGTCCAATACTGTTATTCATACACCTCAATGCAGACCAGTAGCAGCTTCCTCCAGGGATAAGATCTTATTCTCTATTAACTTGCTCATATATAAAGCAGAATTTTTTCTTCGTGCTTCAGTTGGTGTTGGAATCAATGGTATATCACCAGGTCTGGTCCAAGGTCCTGTCCCAATTGGAGGCACCCTTGCCAATATCACTAACTCCGCCCGTAGGATTATTGAGGAACTTGGTTTAGCAACCGTTGGCCATCTCAGGTTCCGACCCTTTCATACTTTCCATAATCATTTGGTTAATATATGCTCCAAGTCCCTATACTCTTCATTCATTTGAAATATAGTCCCTTTACTTGTCTTTCCAAGTTCATTACAATGTTTTCTATCTGTTACATGGTATCAAATAGGGGCGAATCTGACCGTGTAAGCAAGGCCGTGACCTCCTAAAAAAAGGAAAAATTGCTTTTTAAGTCCCCTCATGAATGATAAAATTAAAATTTAATTTATAGTAAAATTACACTTTGGCCATCAAAAAATGAAAAAAAAAATTCTATTTAGTCCTTTTTAAAAAGATGAAATCATAAATTAATACATGATAAAATTATATTCTGATCACTCAAAAATTTATTATTCAATTCTGCCCCTAAAAAAATTTCTAGATTTGCCTTTGCTATTAAGTGAGTATTTTTCTTATTTCAAAATATCACACTATCAAATTTAATGAAAGAATTTTAACGATGCTAACAATTAGATCTGAGTTTTTAAATCTAAAAAAAGTAAAGAGACTAAATTCTAAATGCACGAAGATTACTTGGACTTGGAGTATATGTTAATGTGATGCTTTTTATTAAACTTTAAGAAATGGAATAAATGTTTGGGTAAACTATAACATTAGCCACTAAACTATGGGTAAGTTTTCATTTAAATCATTGAACTATTCAAAAAAAATTATTTAAGTTACTAGATTGTTAAGTTTTTTTTTTAAGAAAAATAAAAGTTCCACAAGTGAGTTCCAAGCAACAATTTGATGATCGCTATGGTGGATCAGTGCCCATCAACGAGTAAAAGAATATAACTTAGATTCAAATCAATTTGACAAACAGTGTCAAAGATCGGAGAAAAAAATGTTTGAATTTTGGTTTGCATATTCATGGCATCCAAACCTATTTCATGAAAAAGAAATTGAACTGTAAAAGAGAAGGAGAAAGAGAGCTTTCGATGGGGCAGGCACTGCGAATAGAGAAAGCTATTAGCATAGATTTTTATAGCCCAGTGACTTAAATAAAAACTTTTGAATAGTTTAGTGACCTAATTATAACTTTTTTTAAGTTAATTGACCAAAATGAAAACTTACCCAGTGACTAATGTAGTTTACATGTTTTAATGAAATTGATCTTTGCAGGGCTATCAAGCAAGTACTTCGGAGCAATCTTCCACTTCCAGGACCACAGTTGGATCTTAGCGCACAAGTATTTGCTGGATTTGTGAACCTGGGTTTCAATGTCTCTACTTTGTCTCCTCCATTCAATATTTACGCCAACACTCCCAGCTTTGTGCTGGCAGCGGAAGCTATTTCTGCATTTACAGTACAATATTACGCCGGAATTATACTTCGATTGTAGGCGACGAGCAACGACAGGTGACTACTTTTTCCTCCTTTCATTCTTTTGAATCTAATCTCGAATCATTGTCTTCATTATTTTTCTTATTTAGCTGGTGGCTGGAATCGGGCTCAACGAGGCAGCAGCATTTGGAGTTCTCCGAACAATACTTAACAATGGGGTCAATTCAACAGTGCCGCCATACACATTCACAATGGCAGAACTCACCAACCGTACTTCAGAAGTGGTTAATCGACTTGGGGGGTGCGGTGTGAAGGATGAAGGTTTGATTGTGCCATTCCAACTCGGAGCAGAGAATCGAACTACCAGTAACGTGGTACCGGGGGATGTCAATTCCCTTGCACATGCACGGTTTGAACGGGAGATTTTGAGGATCGTTTTTGGAACTGGCAACGCCACCATGCCTGGTGGATTATATCCAGATGGTTTCATTGGGGCACTTTATCAACTCATTCTTAACCTAAACCTTAGCTAATTAAGAGGTTTTGAAGCATTGATGATGATAATTATATTGGAGAAACACTAGGTTCTATCATAAATTAAAACCATTTTATGTTATGAAGAAACACATGCATGCACTATATATGCCGTCATATGTTAGTTCCAACTTGGAACATTAATCAAATAATAGAGCATTGGGATTATGTGATTCAGCCCTATTTCGCCTCATCTTTTTGCACATTATAACAAAACTGCATGCCTTAAAGGTCTCCAACTTTCCAAGTAAAAACAAAAATTACAGTACATAAAAGGAAAAGAAATTTGAGAACAAAGCCAACCAAAAAATAGAAAGGATTGTACCGAATTCAGAATTTTAATTTGGATTTGATTTTTTTCAAGACGAATATGCTAAAATTCAAGATGAAAATGTTGATGTGGCATAAAACTATTGGAAAATGGATACAAATGATGTGGTATTACTGTTTTATACAATCTTTTCCCCCAACAAATTCGACATATACTGATTTTTGGGCTTTAAACAATTCAAGTTGAGTATGCAAAAAATAAAAATAAAATCTCAAGAATAATAGATTTTTTTAGGAGTAAATTGCATCAAACATACCCAACTATGACCCTTATTTTAAATTGGTCCTCAAACTTTAAAATATTCTAAATACATCCTTGAACTATCGATTTTATATCAATAAAGTCCTTCCGTTACTAAAATAATTAATTTAACCGTTAAATGAGACGGCAAATCTTATGTGACATAGTTTAAAATGAAAAACTGAAAGAAAAATGAATATTGTAAAAATAGATGTTGTAAAAATCTTGGTTGCAGTTTTTGAAGCTTTTATAGAAACTATCATTCACTCTCTCATTTTTCAATTTTACTTTTTTTTTAGTTTTTAGTTTTAAAAATTATACAACAATATTTTACTTTTCTTTAAAATTTTCATTTTAAATTATCTCACATAAGATTTTACATGTCATTTGATGGTTAAATTAAGGGTTTCAATAATGAAAGGGTCTGACTGATTTAACATTGATAATTTGAGGATGTAATTAGAACATTTTGAAGTTTAAGTATCAATTTAGAATGAGGGTCATAATTTGGGGATGACTAGTAGAATTAACTTTTTCTTAGTGAGAAGTAAAATTTAGGACAAGCCATTTACACCCCCCCAAAACAAAGCAAGCAACCTATCCACATTTCATTATTTGACCAAGTTGTTATCTTATAAAGAATATGTGAAAGGATATTCTTGGTGATGATGGAATCATACATTGTTTGAAAACCTAGATTGCTGCAAGCAAAATCCTTGTACATACAGATATAAAATCCAACAAAAGAGGGTCCAATTTTGCTAAGGCAATTTTATTGGATGAAAACAAGTTACAGAAAAGTCAGAGTTTAACGTCAAATCCACAAACATACAGGGAACGACACCAAAGCCAAGAACATACACAAAAAAAAAAAACAGTTAATACCAAGCAATAAATATATATATATGTTTTCTATGTGCACCTGCCTTGGCTTGCAAGTCTGCTAACAAATTGGCTACACTATCTTGAACATTGTTTCCAAACAAAGGTTCAAAACAGTACTCACAACACAATTCTATAGCTATGATTAAGATCACCTACCAGTAAATAAATCTCTCCTGTTGACACCTCCATTTGCTAGTAATAACTGAGTACATATTCAATATATATACATATTAGAGCTTATATTGTGATCCTCATCCATGCATTTTGTGCCAACACCTCCAACGTAGTCTTGATCGCTTCCAGTTCACACTTCAAAGGATGCCTCCAATTCTTTGAGCCAACTAACATTACACACCTGAGAATTGCAAACAAATCAAGAACTGAAATAATCCAAACTAAAATCAATACGTGGTGGAACTTGAGATTAGCACATGGTGGGCTTGAACTTGAATACTTAAAGACCTAATGCATAACCTTTGTTAAAAATGCCAAGGTGTCATTGGCATATAATTTCTCATCTTTAAATTCTAGTATCACTCACACACACGCGCGCATAAGCTTAATGCTCACTTTGGCTCTCGAACTATACCCATTTTGAAGAAAATTCGAAAAAGAGTTTAATAAATGAAGCATTGAGGAATTAATTCGATATTTATAAAAAGAATTATCGAGAATGATGGTGAATATAAGATTTTGGCATATAAGGACCAAATTATAAATTTTGAAAAGTTAGAAGACAAATGCAATTTTCCCAAAATTGAGAAATTAAGAGTTAATAGTGATTATTGGACATGAGGGTGACTTGGAATATGTATTAATATGATAGAATTCACTTTTGGGACTAAATTGTAGAATTTGAAAGTATGATGACCTAAAGTGCAAATTTCCCAAAGATGAAGAATTGAGTTTAAAGCATTAATAAGTTACCATACGATCAGAATGGTAAGTGTAAAGAATAAAGATTTGTGGGATTGAATTGAATGAAAACGAGAGTTTAAAGACTAAATTACAAATTTTTCATTTTTTTGAAGGTTCCAAATGCGAATTTATACATAGATTATAGATGAATATGGATGAAAAGTATTAATTATTAAAATTTTGAAGGTATAATGTGTAGCACCCTACACACGAGCCAATCGTTGGATCTGAGATAATGAGATGCTACATCCGTTACCGAAGCAACTTTACTTTTATACTTTATTATGGAGAAATTATTAGGTAGATTTTTTCTACCACGTTAGTCATGGTTCCATCCAATAATTTTTCCATGTCATTGCCAACTAGTACTTTTTTTTAATCTTCCCAATAATTTGTCAACTTATCTTCTCCCCTCAGCTTTCACATTTCTCCATCATTCCAATTCCATCCATCCATATTGTGTTTTGATAAGTGATAAAAATAACATATTTTAATCCCGTTCTTAATGTATTTTTGGATGATTAATCAATGCAAAATGAAGAAATTTATGCTCCTAATACTTTAAATTCATGTTTCTATACTTAGGAAGGCATTTGAGAGCAAAACGAGCGAAAACGGAGAGAAAATAAAAAAATTGGAGCAGATTTCAAGAGTCACATGACTATGTGCCAAACTGTGTAGATTTCGTAATTCGCACTCCGAACACACAAAAAAACACAATTTTTAGGTTTTTCAAGCATTTTAAGGCCTATAAATACCATATATAAGAAGAGGAAAGAGGGCCGTAGAGAATATTGAAGAAAATAACTTGGAAAACACCATTGAAGTCGACTCTAAAGCAAATATCCATCAAAATTGAAGATCTCCTTTTTGATTTCTTTGAAGTTTATTATAAGCTTCTTTATTTCTTGTGGTTATACTATTTTTGAGATGTTATTATCATGATTACAAACTAATTTTCTAAATACATAGGGGAGATAAATCTTATGATGAATTCTGTCTTTTGATTTTTGTTTTACGCAATAAATACTTGAATCTTGTTCTCAGTTATGTGTGCTTAATTCTTGATTTAATATTTTCAGATTATTAATTCATGTTTGATGTGCTTAATTTAGAGGAAAAATAGACCCTATTTAAGAGTAGATCTAGTATAATTGAGTGGAGTTGCATGCAATCCTAAAAATAGGACAACATAAATCTATCGGATTAGAGTTAAATTTAATAGGGGAATTCATAGATCGAGTTAATGCAATAATAGGAGTTTTAATTAGAATTTTTTTTAATTAGTCAACCTAGAGTCAGTTGTTTTGAGTCTTAAAGAGAGATATTAGCATAATTTAGAAATTTTTACGGATCAATATATTAAGTGAATAAATTGTTTAATTCAGATTAATAATGACAGATGAAGTCTAGATAGATTCTTTCCTGAGTATTGTTTCGCTTCTTGGTTATTATTTGATTATTTTCTTGATTTATTCTTTGTCGAGTTCTTAGTTAATTAATTTAGTTAATTTTACCTTAATTCAATCACTTCAACTTGTCGGTTAAATAATATAAAGATGGTAATTATTAGTACTTTTAGTCCTTATGGGAACGATATCTTTGCTCACCATAGCTATACTATTTATCGATAGGTGCACTTGTCTTTTATTGTATTTTTAATTGGTTTCATGGATATTAAGTTTAGAGGGAAATAATTGGCTATGGAAGACAGATACATACATACCCAATTTGTTTCCTTCATGAATCACCATCCATGGCCCTTGCAACCTTCACTGCCTTGCTTCTTAACTATCTATAATTTTTATTTTTTTCACTTTTCGAAATCAGACAGAAAACACCGTATATGGCTCAGTGAACTTAAATCCAAAATCGATGTGATGGTTAAATGCTTTTTATTTGGTTTTATAAGACCTATAATGGATATAATATTTGACGAGTGTTTTGTTGATACAATGGTGTTTAAAAAATTGCAAAGTGAAAATTGAGTTTTTAATCATGAAGAAAGAAATTTTATAGATAGAAATGATGAAGAAAGGTTAGAGGCGTAGGACGATAGCTGCAAAACTTTTGGAAATAATTTTTTTTTTTAAAAATTAGTTGGCAATGATTAGAGGTGCGCATGGGCCGGGTTGGGTTAGGCTCAACTAAAAATTTAAGCCCATTTGCTAGGCCCAAGCTCAGTCTGAAAAATAGGCCTAAAATTTTACCCAATCCCTACCCGAATAAAAATGTTAAAATTTGGGCCCAGCCCAGCCTGCCCATATTAATTTTTATATTATTTTTTATATAATTTTAAAATATATATAATACATAAAAAATACTAAAAATATTAACATAAATATTTCCCAATAAATTGAAAATAAATTTTAAAAAAATATGTATACTTAAATAGCACTAATATAGATGCAACTTAACAAGCAAATACCTCTAAAATAATAACAAAATTAACAAATGTCTTTAAAATAATAACAAAATTAACAACAAAATAAGTTTTATACAATATCCAAACAATAACAACAAAATAGTAGCAACATAATAGTAAAATGGTAGTAAAAAAGGGAGAAAAGAACAAGAAAATAATATTTAAAAAAGTAGATTTTTTTTTATCTTTTAGTGAATTCGGGCCGGGCCAAAATGCCTTACCCGAGGCTCTGCCCATTGTTATAGCCCAATTTTGCCCCATGACCCATTTACACTAAACCCAATACCCAACCAAACTAATTAACATAAACCCAAATCTACCCACAACCCAATACAGCAAGCCCAATATCATTTAGCCCAATTAACCCATTTTAACCCAAGCCTAATCCCTAAACAGGTAGCCCAATACCAAACCCAAAATCAGAAAACTAACCCTAGCCCCCTTAGCATTCGGCGCCGAACCACTTGCCCACTTGCCTCTGACAGCCCTGCAGCACCGCCCCACCGGTCATGTCCTCCACCCACTGCACCTGCAAACATCAAAACAAGAAGAGACAGAAAGCAAAGGGTAGTAGTGTAAATGGCTATATAAGCCAAAGAATGCAATGTAAAAAGGGGCTGTTTTTTTATATCAATACAAAAGTAGTAAAATTCTAAAGCATAAAAAAGCAATCTTCACAATATCAAGAACTAGATCAAGAGAACATAGTAAAAACAACAAAACAACCCAAAACAGAATCGAATTCGGAGCCAAATGTGACTTTTATTTCTCGATTTATATTTTTATTTTTTTTACATTTATGTGCAGATAAATAAAAAGAATAATATAAAGAATAAAAGACAAAAAAAAGGAAAAAATTTTACCTTTTACACGGTGGCCGGCGCCGGCGCCGGAAGGTGGTCCGACGGTCGACTGGTGACCGGCCCATAGCCGGATTCCCTCTCCCTCTCCCTCTTCTCTCCTTTTTTTTTCTTTCTACCGTTCAAATAATTTTTTTTTTAAAAATTGTCTTTTATAGGGACCAAAACGGTGCGTTTTGGTCCCCCCCATTAAACCTGGAACGGCGCCGTTTTTGGCCTCGGGTCGGGTAGACCCGACCCGCTCCAATTAGGATCTGCGTGTTTTTATAGCGGAAGGGCTAATTGCGCTTTTGGCCCTTCCGCATTTTTGTTATTTTACAATCAAGTTTTTCGTTATTTTAATTTGGCCCAAAATACGTTGTGTTTTGCAATTTAGTCCCCTTACATACGCTGTGTTTTGACAAGAGGGGTAATTGCTATTTTGGTCCTCCTAGGTTACGCGTGTGTTGCGTAATGACCCTTTTTTCTTTATTTCTTTTTGAATTTGCCCCAATATTTTGTTTTATGTTCGATTTAGTCTTTTTTGTGTTAGTTTACTGTTTTATTTTCAAATTACTTGTTATTATTTTCTGTTATTTATTATTATTAATTATAATCTATATACTTATTATACTTATTTATTACATGTAGTAGTGTATATTTACTATGTACGTATATGTATATGCATATTTATTGATGGTATTACTTTATTACTTTATTTTAATATCTTTATTATATTTGTTTTTTTTTATTTCAATATTGTTATCATTATTATTATGTATTAGTGTATGATCTTTTATATATATGTATATGTATTTAATATACTTATATATTATATTATATATATATTTTTATATGTTATATACGCTTTTAACATTATATTTTATATATTATTATGTATATATATTTTTCAATATTATATTATTTAGATTATTTATGTACTATCTCATGTATATATTTTCTATATTATCCTTATTATTATTATTATTAATATATGTTTTATTATATACGTATAAACATACCTTTTTTTATTATTTTACCTTATTATATTTATTATTTGTTTTTAACATATTATTACTTATATCATCATTTTACTTAATTTTGTTTATATATTATATTTTATCTTTTTACTTTTATATTTATTATTTTCATTATATTTATTCTTTACTTATTATTATTTATGTATATATATTTTTAAATCCCATGTTATGTATAGACATTTCTAATATGTATTTCTTTAAGTGATATTATTATATATATTTTAGTACATATATATGTATACTTATGTGAATATTCTTTTAGCATGTGCTATATATACATATATTTTTTATTCTATAATTATGTATGTATATTTCTAATATTATATTATGTTTTCATATATATTATGTATTTACTTTGGTATCATAATTATATATTCTTATACGATCTTATGTACATACTACTATTTTATGTCCATTTATGTAGCATTGTCAATGGTTGTTCTTCACTATTATTATTATCCCTAGTATATATACTATGTATACATTTTCTAATACTTTATCACATATATGTATATATATTTTTTATTGTATTATGTACGTGTTATTATTATATCTCTTTTACCCTACTATATTTATTATTAATATTAGTACATATATTTTATTATTCTTGTATACATATTTTATATATAGTATTATTTTCGTATATTTATTATTATACATATTCTTTTCACTATTATCACTTATTATTTTATTTTAATGTTATTATGTATATACTTTTCCTATATATCATGTACATACATTTTTCAATATTTATTTCATATATATATAGATGTATATATTATGTACATATTTTAAACATTACTAGTTATATTTTTACTATCTTAGGTATATACTTCAAACATTATATATAGTTTACATACATACTCTTAATATCATGTATATACATTCATTATTTCCATTTCATATTTAATTCTAGTATTACATATATCTTTACTGTTTGTAATATTATTGTCACACTTATATTTGCTTCAATATACTTCTAGATCTACCTTTTACTTATTTTTATTTATTAATTTGCTTTGCATTATTTCGAACATCTTATTCTTGTTTTCTAATTAATTTCAACAAATAAGGCAACGTACCAATTTAACATTAAGTCGTTGATTTCATCGCTATGTTGGGTGAATATCAATCGGCTCGTGTTAAAAAACAGAACGTCCTTCTCAAAAGAAACCGACACCTGAAATTTCTCGTGTTTTATTCAGATTATGATTTAATGTCACATTGAACTCGTATTTTTGAAAATCAAGACAACACGTGTTTTACAATATACCAATTTTGGGCATCGCGAGGGTGCTAATACCTTCCTCGCGCGTAACCGACTCCCGAACCCGACTTTACTCTGATTTTCGCATAGACCCACATTTGGCCTTCATTTTTCGAGAATAAATTTTCTTCTAAAAAAAGATGATTTATTAGGTGTCCGATCACACCTAGAAAAAAGATCGGTGGCGACTCCTCTTTATTTTAAAATCAAACTTCAGTTTTCAAGTTTTCACTAAATCGCCACATTTAGCGACCAAGCTAAAATTTTTACGTCGCTACACCCATTTCTTAAACGGGCATTATTTTTTTGTCCAAACCCATTTTTGAGCCTATATTTTTGCCCAAACTCTCCCACATTTCTAGTGGCCCGACCCATAAACAGATCTAGTAATGATATGTAAAAATAATTTTACGTTACATTAAACTATCCGATGGGATCATGACTGATATAGTAGGAAGGACTAAATTAATAATTTCTTTTTAATATTTATTATTTTTTAAAAATAATTTATATTCACCAAATAAATTAAAGAGGTAATAATAGATTTGAGTGGTATTTAGCTTGATGGTTTGGTCATATACCTAATTCTCTTCCATGTTTAGTGGTCGACATTGTTACAAAGCAATTCTTAATCAAAATTCTTTTAAATAATTAGTTTGTACTAATATTAAAATTTTTATTTAATTGATGTTGCAAACCCAATAATCCAAGTACCACATATGGTCCCTTATATATATATATATAATATAATATGGTTTAAAATTATGCCTTTTGTCTCAATGACTTTTTCTACGTCAAAAAGTAGAAGCATTTAAAGTCAATTAATTACTATCTAGTATCCTACGGCTTCATAATACTAAATAATGATTAATTACTTACTATTTTTAAATAAAACTACTGTCATCTTTTATCATAAAATGCCCATAAACATAATTTATTTTTATTTTTATTAAATAAAATGTTAAATTTTTATGCTAATTTTAATTACTTTTTATATATATTTTTTAATTTTTTATAAAATAAATGTATACTGTTATACGAGTTATCAAATCAATGCCATTAAAATTTGAAGGTGAGAATTTCTTTGGTTTTTTTTTTTTTACAAATATAGGGTGTTTATGTTGCGGAAGCGACGATAATATTAATAACAATATTATCAGAAATATTTAGATAATTATTATGCCAACAATTATACTAAGAAAATTCCCAGTTAAATTGGAGGGGTCACAATGGTCCCGCTTAAAACCCAACAACTAGACAGAACTCACTTAGATATTTATAGCAATAATAACTAAATAAATATAACCAACATAAAGCTATTAAATAAAAGCAAACAAATAAGAAATAAAATACCAGAGTTTTAACGAGGTTCGGCCAATTTAGCTTACGTCCTCGGACACTACCAAATTAATATTTCCTCTAGAAATATTACAAAGGAGAAGATTTTGGGATGATACAACCAAAGGGGGAGGGGTTCTATATATAACAAACCAAACCCCCTCCATTTCTATCTTTTCCTAATGTGGGATATTGCCAATATTCAACAAATCTCCACCTTGGCGATATTCCACATCTTCGAACATCTTCTCATAACACAAACTTCAATAGTGTCTTCAAATTTGCAACCAATCGCCTTCTTCCCTTTTGGTAGTTGTGCCAGCTTCCACGTCTTGTTTTTCTCTAGAGATTGCATTTCCTCTTCCATTGCACCTAACCATCTATTATTCTCTAAACTCTGAATGGCTTCGGTGTAAGTGGATGGAATATTATCAACAACTGGAAGTGCATAAGCTACCATGTCAGTGAAACGAGCAGGTTTCTGAATTTCTCGTCTCTGCCTTCTGACTGCAATTGGCTCTGATTGTTGTTGAGGTTCTTGGGTAGAAACCTCTTCCTCATCTGACTCTGCATCTGCCAATGAAGAATCACTAGTGGTACATTTTGCTGGAATTACCACACTCTGCTCAAACTCCACCTGCTGCAGAATACACTCCACCTGCTGCGAAGTACTACTCACTCCTTCTGGATTTACCTTATTCAACATGGCAGATTCATGAAAGGTAACATCCCTACTGATTATCGTCTTCTTTGCCTCTAGACACCACAAACGATATCCCTTAACACCAGCATTGAAGCCCATGAATAGAGCCTTCTTTGCTCTTGGATCTAACTTTGATTCTTTCACATGATAATATGCAATAGAACCAAAAATGCGCAAGGTGTCATAATCAGTAGCAGGTTTTCCATACCATTTCTCCAAATGAGTCTTGCCATTTCTAGCAGATGATGGCAAATGATTGATGAGATGTTGAGCGTACGTCACAGCCTCAGTCCAAAACTTTCTATCTAATCCAGCATTAGATAACATACATCGAACTTTCTCCACAAGCGTTCGATTCATACGCTCTGCCACCCCATTCTGTTGCGGTGTTCCACCTACGGTGAAGTGCCTTACTATGCCACAATCTTGGCATATCTTCAGGAAAAGATCGCTTTTATATTCTCCACCGTTGTCTGATCGGAGAACCTTAATCTTCCTTTCTGTCTGATTTTCAACTTTAGTTTTCCACTTAAGGAAAACTTCAAGCACCTCATCTTTGTTCTTCATAGGAAACACCCAAACTCGTCTGGAAAAATCATCAATAAAGGTGACAAAATAACGTCTTCCTCCAAGTGATGGAGTCTTGAACGGTCCCTATACATCAGAATGCACATAATCCAGAATACCTTTAGTATTGTGAATCCCAGTGCCAAATTTCACCCTTCGTTGTTTTCCCAGAACACAATGCTCGCAAAATTCAAGTTTGCAAGTCTTTGTACCTTTCAATAATCCTTGCTTGGCTAGAGTTTGCAAGGATTTTTCACCAGCATGGCCCAAACGCATATGCCACAGCTGTGTTGCCTCAGCGTCCTTCTTGGTACTCGTAATTGCTGCTGCTGTTGTCCCGACCACTGTACTACCTTGGTAGTAATACAGATTGTTCTTTCTTATGCCTTTCAACATCACCAATGCTCCTGAAGTTGCTTTAAGAACTCCATCTCGTATTGTCACAACTAGGCCTTTAGATTCTAACGACCCCAAAGAGATGAGATTCTTCTTCAACTTTGGGACATATCGTACATCCCGCAAAATTCTAGTAGATCCATCATGACTCCTCAGTTTAATTGAACCTATCCCGGCTATTTTACATGTGTTATCATTACCCATGTAAACAACCCCTTCATCTAGTTTTTGAAATTCAAAGAACCATTCCCGAATGGGACACATATGATAGGAACAACCAGAATCCATGATCCACTCATCTGCATATAATGTTGAAGATGTCATACTAAGAGAAAAGTCTGACTCTGCTTCACTATTGCATTCTGCAACATTTGCATCTTGCGGAGTCTTCCCTTTTTTCTTCAATTTTGGACAATCTTTCTTCCAATGTCCTTTTTCTTTGCAAAAAGAACATTCATCTTTGGCAACAGCTCGACCTTTGGACTTTCTTCTCTTCCCCTTAGACTGACTTTGCTGACGACCTCTTGTTACCAATGCTTCCACTGCTGCTTCACCTGAACCTTTCAACTTATCCTTTCGGCGTAGTTCATAGCTATACAATGCAGCAGTTACTTCATTGAAAGTTACTTCCGATTTTCCATGAAGTAGAGTAGTTTCAAGGTACTCAAACTCCTCAGGAAGCGATCCCAACAACATTAACGCCAAGTCTTCGTCTTCAAAAGTCACATCCAAATTCAACAAATCAGCCACCAGCTGATTAAAATTGGTAATGTGCTCGTTCATCGTGGTACCAGGAACATAATTGAAACGAAACAGTCTTTTCTTCATATGCAACTTATTTTGACTGTTCTTCTTCAAGAATTTCTCCTCCAATGCTTTCCACAATTTACTTGCAGAAGTCTCTTTACTGAATGTATACTTTTGCTCTCTGGAAAGACATGATCGAATTGTACCACATGCCAATCGGTTGATGGTCTTCCATTCTTTATCATCAACCCCTTCTGGTTTTTCTTCCTCAATGGCAATATCTAGACCTTGTTGAAAGAGGGCATCTAAAAGCTCGCTTTGCCACATGCCGAAATGACCTGTTCCATCAAAAATTTCCACTGCAAATCTCGTATTTGCAGTTCCAACCCTCGACAAAATGTACGAAGTGGAAGTTGTTGATATGGATGGTTTTTCTTCTGTCATTTTTGCCATAGCTTCTATTTAATAGCCACCAAATGCGGAATACCCACAAGCTTTCGGAAATGTTTCTGATGTGTAAGATCAGACTAAGCTGCAAACACAGAGCATACTACAAAACCTTGGCTCGGATACCAATTGTTGCGGAAGCGACAATAATATTAATAACAATATTATCAGAAATATTTAGATAATTATTATGCCAACAATTATACTAAGAAAATTCCCAGTTAAATTGGAGGGGTCACAATGGTCCCGCTTAAAACCCAACAACTAGACAGAACTCACTTAGATATTTATAGCAATAATAACTAAATAAATATAACCAACATAAAGCTATTAAATAAAAGCAAACAAATAAGAAATAAAATACCAGAGTTTTAACGAGGTTCGGCCAATTTAGCTTACGTCCTCGGATACTACCAAATTAATATTTCCTCTAGAAATATTACAAAGGAGAAGATTTTGGGATGATACAACCAAAGGGGGAGGGGTTCTATATATAACAAACCAAACCCCCTCCATTTCTATCTTTTCCTAATGTGGGATATTGCCAATATTCAACAAATGGTACCTAAAATAATGTCAACGAATGATGTAAATACAAGTCTTGTACTGTTCTACCACATTTGTTGGGTTTTTTACCTCAATATTATAAAAAAAAAATTATACACCAAAATAGGTTGTCAGCCAGATTAATTACGAAAATGGTATTTTTTTAGGTCGTGCCTACCTGACAGGCACAACCGATTTTTTTAATATTAAAATTTTTTTCGTTTATAAAATTATTATTATATATATTTTTTTGGGTTAGTATACAACCCGTGTATATGGAAGCATACATACATGTTGTGCCTACCTGACAGGCTCAACTAGTTGAGCCTATCTGACAGGCACGACTAGTTGTGCCTTCTTGGTAGGCACGACTAGTTGTGCCTTCTTGGTAGGCACAACTGATGGGGCCCACATGCTTAATTTTTCCCCTATATATTCCCCCGAAAATCAGATGAAGAGCATACAGAAAATTTAGCAGCAAAATAGAAGTAAGAAGAGAGTGAGGAGAAGGAAAGAAAGGAAAGCAAGAAGAATGATAAGGTATTTTAATTTATTTATTTTTAAATACAATGTAGAATTTTGTTAGAAATTTTATTATTTAAAAGTTTGTTAGATTAATAATTTTGTTAGCTTCTGAATGAAAATTTTTGCATTAAAAATTTTATGGAAGCTTTTTGCTATTTGAAACTATTTTGAGAATTTTAAAATTTTTTTAACAGAACTAGTATTGAATATGGAGAATCAATTTTTCGTATGCGTTTATTTTGATGGAGAAATTTTGACAACAAGCGTAGGATGTATATTTGAATGTCGCAAACAAGTACCAATGAGATTCAATAGAAATATCTCTTTTGATGATATGAAGGAAAAAATTAGTGAAAAAATTTATAAACGTTGTAGGAGAAGGATCTCGAAACTTTTCTACAAGTTTCCAGTTCCGACGGATCCCATAAAATTCACCGAAACGGAACTTGTAGACGATGAAGACGTGGAGACAATGGTCGCTCTTTATTGTGGGACTTGGAGCAACCAAAATGGACCGATTCAGTTATTTGCTGAGTTAGCTGGTGTGGAGGAAACTGAAAATGCCACTCCATTAGGTGAAGAAGATGGAGCTCAAGAACCGTGTATGGTGGTTCCGGTATCATACGTTGGTAGTCAATCAACTATATATGGGATCGACATTGATTTTAATGCTGCACCCGAGACTGCTGTGGTTGGTGATGATGTATACCATAATAGTGATCCTTCTGATCATAAAGTCGATAGTGAAAGTGATCCCGACATGGATGAGGTCCCGGATGATATTGACGATGAAGGCGTGAATGGCGAAGTAAATGTTAATGCGTCTTCAGTCGGGAACCAGATTCGTCGTATTGTGATACATAATAATCCTGGGGCACACATGTTTTGGATAGACCCCGATGCGGCGCACGTAGCCGAGTTCCCAGAGTACCCTGAAATATAATCTGCTTATCGGATGGCCATATATTCTGATCCTGAGGAGTTGTTCGTGGGCCAGAGATTCGAAAATAAGGAAGAGTGCGTATTTGCCATTAAACGGTATAGTATGAATATATCAGTAGACTATAAAGTCATCGTGTCTAAACCGACATTATATATTGGAGAGTGTTGGAAGTCGGCAGAAGGTTGCAATTGGCAGATACGAGCTGCATTTATCCAAAAGTCACAGATGTGGGAGATACGAAAATTTGTTGGGCCTTACATATGCACTTCATCACGTATGACAGAAGATCATCGAAAACTTGATTTCAAAACTATCTGTACGTACATCATGCCAATGGTTGAAGACATGCTGACCATTAAGGTTTCGATACTGATTGCCAAAATACAGGCACGATTCCAGTATCGAGTGTCATACCGGAAGGCATGGATAGCTAAACAGATGGCAATAGAGCAATTGTACGGAGATTTCGATGCATCATATAATGAGTTGCAGGGATGGATTGTCGCTATGAGGGAGTACGTACCAGGGACTGCCATTGAGTTGCAGACACAACCTTATTACGGCCCGGATGAGCAACTACAACCGAGAACAAGAATTTTCCAACAGATGTTCTGGACGTTTAATCCATATGTATGTGCATTTCCCAACTGCAAGCCGTTTGTGCAAGTAGATGGGACATGGCTATATGGTAAATATACACAGATCTTACTTCTTGCGATTGCTCAGGACGGGAACAATAACGTGCTCCCGATTGCGTTTGTCATCGTAGATAAAGAGAATATGGAGTCGTGGGAATTCTTCCTTACAAACCTGCGGAGGTATGTTGTTAGTAATAATAGTATTTGCATCATCTCCGATAGAGGGAAAGGATTAATTGCTGCCATTAGGCGTTCTGGTATGCCATGGAGATCTGTTTACTGCATACGGAACATTGCGTCTAACTTTCATCGAGATTATAAGAATGCAGACTGGAAGAGACAAGTTGTGAAAATGGGTAAAGAATAACCTTATCCTTTCAATATATAACCTAATGTTTTGTGATGAGACTGTAACTTATATTTTCTTAATACATACACAGTGTACGAGCTTGAGCCATACATTTTCTGGCAAAGGATGACTCGACTTGAGAATGACTTGGAAGGTCAAACGAACACATCTTTCCGACAATGGTTGGGTACCATGGAGCCGTGGCAATGGGCTCAAAGTTTTGACGAGGGCTTTCGTTACGGTCAAATGACCACAAACTTGGTGGAGGGCATCAACGCTGTGTTATTGAAAAACACGACATCTTCCGATTTCATCTGTCTTTTCGGTTACATTCTACAGGTTGGCTACCTTGATGCCAAGAATTGGTCAGCAACAAGTCAACCAGATGGAGGCATGACACGTGTTTGTCGAATATGTCAGGGATGTAATGGTTCCAAACTGTCGGATGGCGAGGTTAATGAATGTAGAAGTATATTCACGACGTAATGAAACGTTACACGTTACAAAGACCATCGGTCGTCGACCCGGTATACCACCTAGGTCCTACGGAGTTGATCTCCGAAATAGACGGTGCGATTGTAGGAGGTTCCAGACACTTTATTATCCTTGTGCACATGTTGTAGCAGCTTGTGCTAAAGTCTCGCTCAATGTAGATCAATTTATCGATGAAGTGTATACCCTTGAACGCACGTTGCGTGTATGGGAGAATGAGTTTCCCGTACTTCCTGACCTATCTACTTGGGAGGTTCCTCCGATGACATTCGAGCTTGTCCCAGACAAAGGGTTGCGTAGGAACCCAAAAGGTCATCCGCAATCATCTAGAATCCGTAACGAAATGGACATTAGAGAGAAATCCGATGGGAAGTTGTGTGGAGTATGCAGATTACCAAGTCATAATCGGAATAAATGCCCGCTCCGAAACTACCATATTGGACAATCATCGCGATCAGATAGAAATTAAGATTTTGTTAATTACATGTTGGAAGAAAAAGTCCCACCGAGTAGCATTAAATGGATTTTTTAAGCATTTTAAAATTGATTGTTTTTAATACTCCTCTTTTTTTTGCAATTATGTACTTCAACCCAAGCAAATCCAAAATTCGCCTTCGAAGCACATGTTTATATACAATTTACATACTTACTCTGGGTGAAGCATGACTATTTGTGTTCATACATACTTAACTCGGATTTATTATGTATTTCATTTACTATTATAATAACGTTATTCAACCGGGCGAATAATGACTATCCTTTGTAATTAGATGATAAAAAACTCATTACATAAATAGTCATTACATAATTTGCCAAAAATAAATTAAATTGATAAATAAAATGCCAAAAAAATTATTACATAAAAAAGGAAGTTATTTATATTACAAAACCCCCTAAAATTGATGGTTTGATGGTGTGGTTCTAGGGGTATATTTTTATGGAGCCCGATGTTCACGTTGCGGACGACTGTGATGATCAACATTCTCTTCATCTGTATGTAGGGGTGTGTGAAACATAGACGAAAAATCATATGTCTCAAACGCCATCGATGAACTTGAGCCGAGAGGAGTAGAATATGGTGGTGGATATGGGTCGGGAGGAGTAGAGTACAGCGGTGGATACGGCTTTGGAGGAGTTGAGTACATGGGTGGATACGGGCCGGAAGGAGTAGAGTACTGAGATAAATATGAGCCGGGATGACTGGAGTACTGAGGTGGTAGTGGGTTGAAGATATCAAACTCTGAATGATATCCGTGGCCTGAGGAGCCCGAGAAATAGTCATCGCCCCCTAAATCTGGATGATAAGAACTACCTCCAGAGTGTAGTTCTGGCTCTGGCTCCTGCTGTGGCTCTGGCTCTAGTGCATGATGCGGATCTGGAAGATGTTGCCCAATTCGTATCGTATGTGGGGGGACTACCATCGACCGCCCACCAAACAAAAATGGTTTCCCTATCTCACAATACCACTGTAGGTACTGTAACGAGGGCTGAAGATCCAAGCCACGATCCATATGAGGTACCCTCTCAAACCGGTTGTTCCATATCGTAACATATTCTTCATGCTCATCTCCCCAATCAAGCCCATGCCTCCCCCTCCTGGTCATCCCATGGATATCCTCCAATCGTACTGGTGGACTCGGGATATATTGAATGCAACCGAACTGCCGAAGTACTCGATCGCCATGATACCACTCCACTATCTGAAAATTAATAACAGGTGCGCTAATACACTATAAGTTTGAGTGGACGGGGGCAGACGAGGGAATAACCGCCATAATTTCTAAAACAGAATACGACATCCAAATGAACTGCACAGTTAATCACATTTTTTATATTAACGTAGGTCGAGCGAAATAAAATAATAAAATAAAATTAATATTGGAAAAACTTACCCTCTCTCCAGAATGATTCTCGATCATCAGGCGGTATATCGGAACCGTGTATGACCTTCCGATACCCGGATTTGTGCTCCATCTAAGAAAAAAATTGTTAGAACAACATAATCCGAAAAAAAAATCAACTAATTGTTACAACGCATAAAAATTCATCACCTATTAACGAGTGGAAATATATATGATTGGTGACTAATTGATGCCAAGAATGACATCCGGTAAAGTGCCCACGACTGCAGCAGTATGAGGCATCCGCCTATGTCCATCGCAGATGGATCTGTCGTCCGACAAAATTCTATATACAACATGGCTAACACTGCGGACCCCCAACTGTATGAACGGGTGTTATGCAAATTAGATAATAGGGGTAAGTACATCAAGTGAACAGTACTGTCGTTTGATTCCGTCATAAGTACACCCCCTATAAGGTGTATAATGTAAGCTCGAACGGCCTGCATCACCTCCCGTTCATTGGCAATACTCGACAAATACTCAAAATTGGCCTTTAGCCATGACAACCTCAAACTGGCAAATTTCCCCTCACTTGGCGAGCGTCCAAGTAATTCATAGCAAATGGTTGCCGGCCTAGAGATCGAACTTACGCCCGTGACCGCGTTCCCGTCAATGGGGAGCCCGAGCTATACTGCAACATCTTCTAGAGTGATGGTGCACTCCCCGCACGGCAAATGAAATGTGTGGGTCTCCGGACGCCATCGCTCGACTAAAGCGTAAATCAAGTCATATCGCAGATCAAAAGTCCGGATCAATGCTGCTGATCTGAACCCGGCTAACTCCAAGAACGGTATTAGGCGTTCATCTGGCTGAAACCCTATACTATTAACACGGCCTCTCAATACGCGGTACGACTCCTGACATTATTATATTAGCGAAATAATTAATACAATATAATTTAATTCAACAAATAACATGACTATGAAATAAAAATTTTATTTCCATCTCCTTAATGGTACTTGATATGTGATTTGTATTATCAATCAAAGAACCCATTTGTTACAAATCTGCAATTAAAAAAAATTGAATTCATTTTTTCTTATTTCAAAAGATACAATAAATTTTTTCAAATTTTAGAAATAAACACGGTAAATATCTCATAATTTCTCATTTTTTTACCTACAATTTTTTTATGTTAGATAACAATAATAATATAATTAAAAACATATAAACTATCTAAATATAAAAAACATACGAATTAAAAAAAGAAGAACTAGAAACATATCTAATTAGAATAACTTCCAAATAACCTATAAAATTATGTAACAAAAAATTTAATCAATATTTTAATAAATCAATAAAAATTATCAAATAAATATATAATAATATAAAATTGCATTATATAAAAATTACATTAAAAAATCACAAAACATTAAACTATAACCACTAACAATTTATAATCATATACTAACACAAAATAACTATAAAATTATTTTTTTAAATACATTACTAAAAAAAATCACAATACACTAATACACACTAAACCACTAAACACTAACAATTTATATAACCTAATCTTAAATTACTAATAAAATAGCTATAAAAATATTTTTTTTAAATATATTACTAAAAAAATTACAATTCGCTAATATACTAAACCACTAAACACTAACAATTTATATAACCTAATCTTAAATTACTAATAAAATAGCTATAAAATTATTTTTTAAAAAATATATTACTAAAAAAATCACAATACACTAATACACTAAATTACTAAACACTAACAATTTATATAACCAAATCAACTATAAAATTCTTTTTTTTTTAAAAATATATTATTACTAAAAAAATCACAATACACTAATACACTAAACACTAACAATTTGTAACCTAATCCCATAAATTATTAACAAAACAAATAACTATAACAAAATACAAAAAAAAATTATAACCTAATCATCAACTACTAACAAAATAATTATACAATTTTTTTTAAAAAAATTACATTACTAAAAACTCACAAAACACCATAATTTTATAATAAATTACTAAAATAATACATTACCCTTTTTTTTTTCTTCTTCTTCTTCTTCCTTCTTCTTCTCCTTCTCCTTTCTCTCATTTCTTTCTCACAGTCGGTGGCTGCTTCAATATAGGGGGAGGGAGGGAACCATGCTTATAAGGTCCCCCATAAAATTTTTTTCCCATGAGTGATATGACTCATGCATGAGAAAAAATAGGCAGTATGTAGGGGGAAGGCACCAGCAGCAGGGGGTGTTGTGCCTACCTGTCAGGCACGACTAGTCGTGCCTACTTGACAGGCACGACCCGTTTAGGGTATTTTTTACCCGTATAAAATCCATATAAAACTCATATTTTTATATATATATTAATATAAATATTAAAAAATAATATAATAATAATTTTTTAAACGAAAAAAAATTAATATTAAAAAAACGGTTGTGCCTGTCAGGCAGGCACGACCTAAAAAAACATACCATTTTCGTAATTAATCTGACTGACAACCTATTTTGGTGTATAAATTTTTTTAATAATATTGAGGTAAAAAACCCACATTTGCTAATACTTTCTAAACTAATAAAATTTAAAGTGAAAAAAAAAGAATAATTAAAAAATTATTTTTATTTGAATTTAATAAGAATTAATGCAATTTATTGTATAAAAAAAAAGGGAACTACTTCCATTTTAAGTATATTATTATTTTGATTACTTCCATTAAAATTTCAAACAGAAATTTGATATGGTATTTTTTTAAAATTTTTATATTGTACGTAATTAAAGTAAAATATATGTCTTTATTATTCATAAAAAATATTATTTTAGTTTTAAACTTTTAATTTAATTTAAATAAGATAAAATTATTTAAAAAAATGAAATATTTGCGCCTTCAGAGTGGAAATGGGCTACCATAACCTCAAAGAACCCACAAAGGAAACGCAGATAAAAGAAGAGTTGGAAGAACACTGGTTCCACTTGTTGTGTTTGCAGTGTTGAAAAATATAGATATCACATATATAATAAAGGTAATTACATGTTATTATTTACTAAAAGTGACCTAATTTGGTTAGAATTTTATTGGGATTTAATTATTAAATAAAGTATGAGTCAAATATGTGTTTAGAACTAATATGCTAAGGTTATAAATATTAGGGTTATAGTCTCCAAATTACACAGCAAAATACATTTTCTAAGATCCCATCATTAAGAAAGAGAGAGCAAATATTCTCTGAAAGATCAAATCCCTAAGATCCGGTAAAACTTTAAGTAATTTATGGATTCAGGTACGCTTCCGCATCTAGTTTTGTTCTTAATTTATTCTTGATGATTTGACATGATAGATCCTGGTTTATTAAGTTTTATTTTTAGATTTATTTTACAAATCTAACAAGTGGAATTTGAACTTTGTCATGTTGAACTATATGCACTGCAAATTATGTCCATGATTTTCTTGTTGCCGCATCCAACTCATTGGCCAAAGAATTGTCATCCTTACATTTTTGTTTCCCTTTTGCATCTCTTTAGAAAAATTTGCCACTCGTTTTGACAAAGATTGGCCTTTCCGAGCATTATAAGCTATTTTTTTTCTTCTTTTCCTTATCTCTTCCACAATATCTACAACTCTACCAACTTAACCCCAACAGAAATAAAACCGCTGCCCAATTACATACCGTAGACTTGAGGTCTCTCCCCATTGGTGGTGCTTCCACGAAAATGGAAAGAAAAAAAAGACCAAGGCATCATTACAACCACTCGATTGCCATAAGTGTAGAAGCCCAAATTGCCCGGGCCCGATTATATCAAAACCCAACCAAACCTCTAAACCCACTAAAACCCTTAACCCATGACCCATTTACATCTACCCAAACCCATTACAAAACCCAAATATTAAACCCAATTCAAAAGCCCATTAAGCCCCCCCAAAAAAACCTAACCCCAAAAAAAAAACCAAGAAACCCTAGCCACCTAGCCACTTTCCCACTTGTCCCATTTTTCCTCCCATTTTTTATATCCATTGTCTACCACCACCACCTATAAAATAGAAAAAGAAATAATAGAAAATCATGTAAAAGATGGGTATAAAAAGCCATTCAAAAATCATGTAAGGGAGGGGGAATTTTGATCAATACAAAGAATTTATCTTCAAAAAATACCTAAAGGTGATTTTATCTTCTTTATTATTTTACTCTTATTTTTATTTTCATTTTTTTCCTTTTTTCGAATCTATTAATCTATATATATACATCATAATAAAAAAATATAATAAAAATATATATACAAAACAAATATAAAAAAAAATTACCTTTTCCGGCCACCGCGACGAACGGCGGTCGACGGTCGGCCGGTGACCGACCCCTGGCCAGATTCCCCTTCCCCCCTCCGTTCTCTCTTCCCTCTCTCTTCTTTTTCATTTATGTTTCGTATTTACCTTGGATTTCATATTATTTTGCTATTTAATTTAGCTTTAAATATTAATCATGTTATATATGTAATATTGTTATCACTATTATTTTTATATATTGTTATTATTATATTGTATTTAGCTATATATATATTTTCTTTATGTTCCGTTTCTTACTATTATATGCATATATATCTATTATTATATTTATTATTAATATTGTTAGCATTAGTACTTTTACTTAATGTGTATGTAGATATACATGTACATATTAATAGTTTTTTATCATATGTGTATATTGTATATATTATATTTATATTATATATATTCTTAATGTTATTAGTTGTATACTTTTTGTATATTTCCATGTATATATTTTATATTGTCTCATGTACATACTCCGAAATACTATTATACATATACGTATTTTTAATACCATATTGAGTATATATTATTGTATTTATTTTTATTCCGATTATATTTATTATTAATGTTAGTACATATATTTCACCATAAGTGTATATATACCTTTTTGTGTATATAATATTATTTTCGTATATTTAATTATTATTCTAAAAAAGGGTTATAATATGTACATATTTATGAAGTATTATTAATAGTATTATTTTTAAACATCATTGTTATTTTTAATATATATATTATGTACACTTTTTATTTCTATTTTATTTTTTTATTTGTCAATATTAATTATTATTATTCTAATATTTTGATATTTTAATATGTTATATTATTCACATCACTATACGCATTTTTTACAATAATATTCTTAGATTTTTTTTACTATCATTTTAGAAACTTTTTACATTTTAATTTTAAGAATAAGGCAATGTACCGATTTTAACATTAAGTCATTGATTTCATCGCTATGTTGGGTGAAGTTAGTCGGCTCGTGTTAAAAACGGGATATCCTTCTAAAAAACCAAAAACTTACAACTTCTCATTTCTTTCAATCGGATCACACTTAAATGTCAAATTGAATTCATATTTTTGAAAATCAAGACAACACGTGTTTAATAAGATACCAATTTTGGGCGTCGCGAGGGTGCTAATACCTTCCTCGAGCGTAATCGACTCCCGAACCCAACGTTACTCTGGCTTTTGACGTAGACCTAAATTCGACATTCATTTTTGTGCAAGAATAAGTTTTCTTTTCTAAAAAAGGATGATTTATTAGGTGTCCGGTCACACCTAGAAAAAAGATCGGTGGCGACTCCCTTTTTTAATAAAATCGAAAGTCGATTTTTAAATTTTCAAATAATCGCCTCAATTAGCGACCGAAAGAGAAATTTTTACGTCGCTACAATAAGAATGTCATCAACATATTGCAAGTTTTTCTACACGCTTGGCTCAAACATCCATCATCTACATTTGGATAATTCAATGAGCAATTGTGCACATACAAGAACAGCATAACCCCGCAACTCCTACAGACACTAGAAGTGGAACTAGAGTTCTTCCAACTCTTCTTTTATCTGCATTTCCTTTGTGGGTTCTTTGAGGTGGTGGCCTGGTGGTTGATTGAGGTGATGGTGGCCATTTTCACCCTCTGCGAGAGGCGCAAATGTCCCAAATTTTTTTAAGGTTTTACCTCATTTAAATTAAATTAAAAGTTTAAGGACCGAATGATAATTTTTTATGAATAATAAATACATGGATTCTACTTAATTACATGGAAAATAAAAATTAAAAAAAATTTAAGCTATACATAATCAAGTGTCTCAATTCTAAAATTTTTTTTAATGCCTAAAATGAAATTTATTTTTTACAATTGGGTGATTATCTATGTAGTTTATCTTATAAAAAATAGGTAAATTATACCGGTAGTTACCTAACTATTAACATGTTTCTATTTTGATTACATAATTCTAAAATTTTTTTATTTAGTCACTAATATTATCGACATTTAATAGTTTAGTTACTTATTGTTAAATCATTAAAGAAATACTGATGCCATCATTCTATATTGGCATGATAATAAATTTAGCCCCTAATATTTTTAGATTTTATAAATTTAGTCATAATTCTAGGAATTCAAAAAATTTAGCCTTCAACTTTACATATTCTATCAATTTAATCTTCATTTGATAGAAGTCTATCCCTCAAGGTTACTCATAAAAACTGTAGAAACAGCATTTTGATAAAATTTGTAAATATCAGAGGATCAAATTTATTATTATGCCTAAAAAGGCACATCAACATTTTGTTAGTGATTTAACGAAAAAGTCACCAAATATCAGATATCGATAATGCTAATGAATAAATCAAAAAAAATTATGAAATTAGATGACCAAACAAAAATACACTAACAGTTAAGCGAGTATTCATGAAAATTATCCATAAAATTAGTAACTAGGTAAACCTTAACAAGCAATTGTAATGTTAGCCACAATCATTTTGGCTAATTTGGCCTCTCCGCCACTGGACAGTCATGTTAGAATTAATTTTCAATGCTTTTAAATTAATTGCGTGTGCAGGCGGTGAAGTCAACCATTTCTCGTTTCAACAATTTCGATTAGACATAAAGTAATATTTAGGCTTTATTTTAATTACCATTTTCAAATATCTTCTTCGCAAAATCTCTTATGTTAATATGAAAATCAGGATATTTATTATTTCATATGTGGTCTATTATTAGAGCTTTACTTTTTTCTTGTAATTCACTAACAAAAATACTTCTCAACACTTCTCAAAACATTTTTAAATTTATCAACTTAAGTTAGTTTCGAACTTTTTTTCACATTAATTCTTGAATTTAGATTCCATTAAACATATTAATCTCTTTTTTAAAACATAATGCCATATTGTTATCTGATTTTTAAAGAATTATATAAAAAAATTTAAAAAATACGAGTATAAAATGAATATGGAGAATAAAACATCCAGGCATTCATTTCTCATAGCTCAATTTGGATGTAATTTTTAGATAATTTTATATGCTTTTTTTATTTATTTATAATTTTGATGGGATAAACAGGACGTGAGTTTGTCTAGATCTATTCCCAGCAAGCACCTTTTAATTTTTTTTTAGGTTTTTCCTAATTTAAAAAAAATAAAGAAACTCATTTTTTATAATTTTGTTTTGATTTTTATAAATTTTAAAATTTCTTTACAAATTTTAAAAAAATTTATTAAATTCCTATAGTTTGTTATATTTTAATAGCTTTTATTTATTTTCTATAATTTTTATATTTTAATAAATTTTATAATTTTTTTATAAATTCTTATATATTTGAAATTTTATCTATTTTTAAATATTTTTTGAAAAAAAATTAAACTCCTACTTTTTTTATACTCAATTGAGTACTTAAACTGTCAAAATGTATTAAAAAAAACCTTTAACAGTTAACTTTAACAATTGACTATTAAAGTTATTTGCCCCTAATTTTTTTCAGTTAAAGCCACCCTGTGTCAAGATCACGGCGTGACATGTTACAAAAAAATTATAAAAAATAAAAATTATAAAAAAATAAAATATTAAAAATTATAAAAATCATAAAAAAAATATAAAAATAGTGAAATTTTATAAAGTCATAAGAAAATTATAAAAAAATTCAAAGAAATATAAAATTCGTAAAAAAAAAATATAAAAATTATCATACCAAAAGAAGCCTTTTATAATTTTTTTATAACTTTTATTGATTTTTAATTTTTTTTATCATTTTTCGTCACATGTCATGTTTTGTTACGACATGTGATGACTTCAAATGAAAAAACTAAAGGTCGTTAACTTTAACGGTCAACGGTTAAAGTTAATTTTGATGCATTTTATAATTTTTTATGATTTTTATAAAATTTTATAATTATTTTTTCTAATTTTTAATAAAATTTAAATTTTTTATATTTGTCTTAAAACTTAATAAATTTTATAATATTTATTTTTTTTATAATTTTTTCTCACATATAACACCGTGATTATAATATGGGATAGCTTTAACTGAAAAAATTAAAGGCGATTAACTTTAATAGTCAAACGATATTTTTAATGCATTTTAAAAATTCAAGTAACTAATTAAGTAAAAAAAAAAACAGAAGCTTTATTGTTTTTTTTAAGTGTAAAGACTGCAATAATAATAATAATAATAATAATAATAATAAAACAATTAGATTAGGGATCTAGAATCGTCGTACATGGCATTTGTTGAGCAATTAATATTAGCGCAACTTGTGATCTATTCCACGTCGCATGCATCAAGGAATATACCAGATTTTCCCCTCTATAAAAGGTGACTAACAATGCCGCTCATAATCATCACAACCCATCTTCAATCTCGTATAACCAAGTTGGATTAAGTATAATTCAAACAAAAATGGCTAGTCGATCATGTTTGTTTATTTTTCTTCTACTTCTAGCATTTCAATCCTCCGTGATTAAGGCCAATACTGTTGCTGTTCTTCCACCTCAGTGCAGACCCATAGTGGCTGGCACCTTAGCACGGTTTGAATACCTTGTTAACTTCATCATAGGTTATGCAGAATTTCTTCTGCGTTCTTCGACTGGTGCTGGAATCGAGGATATAGCACCAGGTCTGGTTCAAGGTCCCGTTCCCATCGGAGCCACCGTTGCCAATCTCGATAACGCTACCCGTGCCGCTATTCGGGAATTTGGCTTAGCTCTGGTCGGGAATCTCAGGTTCGATACTTTCATATTTTTCCATAATGCAGCCAATGTTGTAAAAACATTTTTTTAATTATTTTTTATTTTTGCAGGGCGATTGTGGATGAGACATTGCTCCGTGCTCCGCTCTCAAGGCCACAGTTGAATTTTACCGCTGGAGTTTTTGCCGGTATTCTTAATCTCTCTGGTTTAACTCCTCCATTCAATGTTTACGGAAGCACAACCCAATTTCTTCTGGTCGCCGAACCCCTTACTTCTTCTCTTCTACAATTCTATTTGGCTCAAGTTACCCCTTCGATTGCCGGCAATGATCAACAGCAGGTAACTACGAATCTTGGTATTAAATTTTGGAGGTTTAATTAAAATTTCGCAAATATCACATATCACTGTCTTCATTTTTCTTATTTAGCTGGCAGCTGGAATCGGACTCACTGCCGCAGCACAAGCTGGGTATTTCCGAACACGACTCAACGCCATAGTCAATTCACCGGTGCCACCTTATACGATGACAGTAGCTAATTTCACCAACACTACTGCAACAGCAGTTAACCAACTGGGATTGTGCGGTGTGAAAAACGAAGGTTTGATTGTGCCACTATCACTAGGAGCCGAGAACCGAACTACCACCAACGTCGTACCTGGTGATGTCAATTCCCTATCACCCCGACGTACTGAGAGGGAGGTGTTGAGGATCGTATTTGGAACTCGCAACGCCACCAGGCCCGGTGGAATTTTCCTAAGTTTCAATGGGGCACTTTTTCGACAACTTGTTGCCTTAAGACAAAGCTAAGAGCTTTGGAGCACTAGCCATCACAACAACATCCAATGAAAGCTAGCTTAGAGTTTGGAAATAAGACCATGCATGGTATAAAAAAAAACATGCACTAGATAGATAGATATATGCTAGTTCGAACTTCGAACAATCAATAATACAGCATTGCAATTATGTTGTAAGCCTTCCTCCTATGGTGGTTGAGCAAGAATTATGATATTAATATGCATTGTTATAGGTTATTAAAAAGACTTAATCGATTAATATTTTTAATCCAATCAATTTGTGATATGTGCAATTGATTAATATATTATTTCTTATTTAAAAGGTAAAATTGTTTAAACTTAAGGGAAGGTCAAATTCTTCTAGAGTTTGATGGTTCCCCCAACAAGTCACCATTATCTTTGGGTCGGATTAGGTTTTGTCTCCTAACTCCGTCAAGAAATCAAGTTGGAGATGGAGTTTACAAAGCGAGAACTCCTTGTTGGATTGGACTGTATGTGACTCACGGGCCACATTCTAATTAGGGAATGTACATGTCACGCTCTTGGTAAGAGTTTAAACCCTTGCATCTAAGGGCATGAGCCCTGCCAAAAGCACGACATGCACGTCCCCATGGTAGATGGTCTATACATCATGCACGGTCCTATCTAATGAGGTATTCTCGTTTCATGAATTCACTTTTGACTTGAGCTCTCAATGGAATTAAAAAGCAAAACTTCAACCCAGTCCAAAGACAATATTAACCTACTAAAAGGCCCATCAATTATGAACAAATAACATTTCAAAAACCTTTACAAAAGGAATCCAAGCACCCCTCAAATACGTATAGGGTTGATTTTGAATCGTATAAGAAGGTAAAATTCATCTAAAAATATCATAACTCGAATAACTAGGCTGTAATCAATTCTACTAGCTCACTAGCTAAATTATAACTAATATTCTATCATATTATTATTCTCGCAAACACTAACAATCTTCCATAGATGATTGAGTTATTTTAATGAGATAATCATGTTTAGCGTATATTATATTTATAAAAATTTTGATAACACATAAAATATGTATAATATTAAAATGAAAAAATAGATTAAATTGTGAGTAAAATGAAATTCAAACATGTAAATACATTATATTGAGAATACTAAATGTATTATAATTGTTTATCATGGTGTTGTCATCAATCTTACTTTAGCGTCGAGATGACTTGCGACACCATTTTAATCGACAACCTTATTAATACTAGATTTTATGACACCCACATGTGGGTGAATGAAAATATTTTATATTATTATATATATAATTATTTAAACAAATGATTAGGGTGAAGAGGTAAGAAATTTTTATTTGAATTTGTTGGTATTGTGTTTGATTCTTAAATAATGTTTTTGAGTTACTTTATTTGAAATATTATATAAAAGTAGGAAATAACAAAAATACCCTTATAATAATATTAATTACCCCTTTAAAGTAAGGTATTTTAGTAATTTCATAACTGAATTGATGTCGAGTTGACTCGTGACACCAACTTAGTCAACCATTTCATATATAGTATAGATACACAAATTTGGTGAGAGAAAAGCATTTTTTGTTAAAAGTTTTTCTTTTTTAATTTACTTAACAATTATTATTGGTTTAGTGGTAAAGAGTTTATTTATAAATCCATTAAACACAAGTGCAATCCCTAAACATGTTAATTTTAGTTATTTTATTTAAAAACTATATAAAAGTATGAAAAGACAAAAAAGGCCATCAAAATAATAATAGTAGCCATTTAATAAAAGGATATATTAGTAATTTCTTAATCGAGTAGGTACCCAATTAACTTGTGACACCAATTTAGCCAGGGGTTTTACTAATTATTGAATTTGATGCCCTAAGTGTAGTATTTTTGTCTAAGCACACTTGTAATTTTTTTCAAGCAGATTGATTAATAAAATTATTCATAAATTACATTAATACTTTTTATATTATCTTCACATGGTTTTTGCACGCAAAGCAAAATGGAAGCAAATATTGCTCACTGGTTGCCTAATGTTTAACTAATACTAAGCGATATTACGTGGTCGGATCGTAATATGAGAAGACAACTTGTATTAGTAGACGAACCTAAAAATGTCCTTAGTCTAATTGAAAATGAGCAAACCAATTGAAAGACTAAAATGTCGTCTATTAAGTCCAATTAGGGAGATGCTTTGTCTTGGACATTGGAGCGGATGACTCCCAGAAGATAGAGATATAGATGTGATTGACTAGACTGACAATACATCAGGCAGGACCCAAGCAGAAAAAACCTAAATCCATTTATAAATTTATTCACTTATGACGTTCATAGTGTGGAATACCTAAATCCTGAGTGGATGGCGGACTATGTATGTGTGACTTATACACTTTGATGCAAGTAAAAGCCTAAGTTCAAATAGATAAGGAACTGAAAGGTGGTGCATTGGGTGTATGAATTTTGCAGTACATAACATCATTCACAACGGTGGACATGGGTAAATGATATCCTTTCATTGGCATTACGTTGTTAATGAAAAGTAAATGTGGTTATGAGTCGTTTGTCTTTGTGATGAATGACTAGATTACTATTTAATAGTAATTGACTTTTCATGAAGAAAAATGTAATATTTACGATGAGATAAAATAGAATCATATTGGTAGAGTGGATATCATCCCAAAAAGATCAAGGACATCCTATTAGGGTAACATACTTATGACAAGGTAATTGGATGATGACTCAGAAGTTGCTTTCATAATGGTATGTTATTAGGGAGAGCTTTGTAACATCCCAAAATCTTATTTTTTTTGTTTTGTTAAAATGTGACAAAAACTGTGTATCTGCTTCAGTGGTTAAGTGCCTTGGGAGTGTCTGAGAGGTCTTGGGTTCAAGCCTTATCCTTGGCTTAATTTTGGTATTTTTATGAATAAAGCCCTATCTTTGGTCAATAGGCTTTTATTTAATTGTTGGTAAGCTTATGTCAGAATGGGTCTACTGGTCTGATGGTTAAATGGAGTGTTAGTTTGTTGAAGGTCTTGTGTTTAAATCCCTGAGATGTCAATATTTTTGTTTGGTTTTGGTAGAGAGTTGTGCCAAAGTTGGATTTCTAATAGTGGAGAGTTTGCTGGAGAAAAATAAGGGGAGTTAGGATAGGGATTTATCAAAAGTTTCTTTTACTTATCTTTTAGCAAAATTTCGGCAGTCTTTTCCCCTTTCAAACTTCTGATGTTGTTTTGCTGTCTCTTTGTCTCTGATTTTTCCCGGCTTTTGGTTAGGTCGTTCGGTGAATCATCGCTATTGTATTTGTGGATTTTTGTCAATTGGTAAGTGATCTTCTTCAACCTTTTCTCGTGGTTTGGACTCTAGTAGTGATAGTAAATGATGGATTATTGTTGAACTCTATGTTAGGTGAAGATTAGAGTGCTGGGGCTTTCCAATCAGTACGTAAACGTTTGGGATATTTTCGCTTGTCTTAAGGTAACGGTTAGTCATTTTAAGGAGGTTGCTCATCGTTTTTTATTCAAAAACTGTTGGTCTAAGCGATTAATCTAGGGTTTGTTTGGTTAATTTTAGGTATCGGCAGTCTCGAGAATCATTTTAGCATCAATGAGACCAGGTGTGTACCCAAAAATGCAGAAAATAGGGTTTAAAAAAAAGCCAAAAACCTCACTGTCAACGTCACACGAGCATGTGGTTGCCCGTGTGGTAGGCCGTGAGATGGGACACGGGTGTATAATCGACAAGGCCAGGCCGTACGTACAAGACACGGCCGTGTGATGGCCAGGTAGGCCGTATACGACACACGGGCTAGACTGATTTGGGCCGTGTGAGCCACATGGGTTTGTGGGCCCACACGGACGTATAGGATTTTAGGCCAGACCGTGTGATCCACACGGCCAAGGCAAATTTGGTAAGCATTACTTAGACCCCTAATTGTGTAAACTGACTGATTGATGGATATATATTGAGTGTGATGATAGTATGCATGTATACATTTACTGATATCATGAGATAGCATGTCATGTATTCTATGTTTCATTGGTTGGGGTTAGGTTAATTTTATTTTGAAGAAGTGTACTGAAAGGCTCTTAAGCCTAATATATTGGCAGCTCAGCTGCAGACTACTATTTTTTGTTGCATTCGGTACTACTTGGGGTGTAGGGATGGGTGGGTTGATTTAATCCCCACATGGAGTGTAGGGTTGGACGGAGATGGTGTGTAGAGGCTGGTTGGGTAGGACTTTGTTATTGAATACTGCATATCTGTTACTGATACTGTGATGGGCTAAGTCCCTTGTGCGTACTGATACTGATACTGATACTGAAAGAGGCTTAGGCTCAAAACTGTTTTTGACAGTGCACTGTGTTTACTGTTGTTGTTTTCTGTGGGATTACACACTGAGTTTATGTAAACTCACCCCTCTCTGTTAATGTGCACAGGTAATCCCTAGACCTAGACGGATCGTGTGGCGGAGGATTCAATGGTGTCCACAGTTTTTGGACTTTTACGATTTATGATCTATGATTTATGATTTATGGTTTTATTTATCGTGGTTTATTTGGATGTAATTTGGGGACTTTTTGGGAATTTTGCTTAACTTTGGTTTTTATTTATTTTTATGGATTTATAACTGCTAGAAGACGTAGGAAAACTCGATTTTCAAAAAGGCAAAGTTTTCTAAACACATGAGATACTCAAAACGATTTTAAAAGCTTCCGCAATAAATTATGTTTTAAAACAATCGGTTAAATGAGTAAGAATTTTTGGAATTAATAAAGAGATAGGAAAAGTAATTAAACGGAAATGCATTTATCGTAGAAACTTAGTTTTCAAACACCCTATTATGTGATATCGCCAGATTCGGCCATAACGTCTAGGCCGGGTTTGGGGTGTTACAAGCTTAGTCATGATACTATAGTGGAATCACTTCATGACTAAATAAATTTATAATTAATAGCCTTAAATTGAAACTTAATTATAAATCATTTGAGCCCTAATTATATATGTCCAATCGGTCCCTCCACTAACTTGTTGAAACCATAAATGAATTGCGTGTTTGAATCGAAATGAATGGAACAAATAGAAATACAGAAATAGGAAACATTCAGAAATAATTATGGTTTTCTTCAAAATGGAGAAATGTAATTATTTGGAAATGAATGCGGTTTTCTCAAAATGGAAATGGAAATGGAAGTGGAAATGAAAATGAAAATGAGAAATGAGAAATGAGAAATGAGAAATGATTCATTTGCAAATGTACATGGATTACTTAGAAATGATCGGATGAATGGGTTTATGTTTTTGAGCTATTTTAAAGCCCAAAAATAAAAATAATCATTCGGTCATAGTGAACATGTTGAGTGGTGAAATATTAAACATATATTTTTAAAACTTTTATCTGGAGTAAAATCGTCATAATTTTACCTAAGAATTATTTAATATAAATATATTAAATTTTATTTTGGGAAATAGAAAAATAGAATCGGGTTGGATCTACAAAGTACGTGGTCGAAAATTTCGATAAATAATCGTAATTGGATCTAATATGAGAGAGACCCAAAATCCTCTCATGTAACATGAAGGGGGCAACAACCTAACTGCCTCCAAACGTGTGAACATTTAAAGTAAAAATCGTGCAAATAATATATATAATTAAGTGTGGTATCTGTAAGCGAACATGTCAAATTGTAATATAGAAGTGTTACAACGGAACACTATTAAGTATTCTAAGGATCATTGTAGCGCCCCAAAAATGGGCCTAGAAAGAATTGGGCCTTAAGTCTGGGATTCGGATAGAAGAAAACCTGAATAATTAAGAAGTTTTAAATATTATCGTTTAAGAAAAAAAAATATTACTGTATGTATGTTTGAAAAATTTTTATGAAAATTTATTTACTGTATTATTTGAAATTTTTATTATTAGATATATTTATAAAATTATTATTATTGGTAATTAAATAAGTAACGAAGGGCTTATAGTGTGGGGAAAAGTCCAGGGTTCGGCCCACAAAATTCTTAAATTTGGCCTCTTAAGGAAATCTGGGTAGTAGGCGTTATTAATAAATTAGGCTGAGTTTTATCATGAAGGAACGCCTGGCCCAGTGGCTAAGCACGCTAGGAAAGGCATGGGAGGTGCCTGGGTTCTAGGCACGGCATGCGCAAATGGTTGTTTTTTTACAATCAAGAATTTCTGCAAGAAGGCTTTATAAATATTTCGAGAGGATAGGTGACACAAAAGAGGCACGTGGTCAAGTGGGAAGGAGGCGTTAAGAGTGTGCATGTGGTTCGGAGTTCGAGTCTGGTAAGAAGCATATTTTTTTTTATTTTTAAACAAAATGGGACTGCAGCAGATAAGTTTTAAGAGTACTTGTGAGCAGATTATATCATGAGAAGAACTTTAGTGCAGTGGCAGCAGCGCGTTACAGGGACTGAGAGGGCACGAGTTCGAATCCAGGTGCTGGGTTTTTTTTGGTTTGTTTTTAGGCGGACCAAGACTTCAGTAGGTAAGGTTTAAAGTTAATTGCGACTGTCATATATCCAAGAGCAAGCTATGATGCAGTGGCCAGCAGCATGCCTATGCGTGTGGAAGGCCCAGGTTCGAGCTGTTGAGCGCGCGAATGCCCCTTTTTGCTGCATGCGTGTGGGAGAGTAGTAGAGTTGGACCAAAACTCTTCCCAGCAGCAGGCTAAAGCGGTCAAATGATGGATAAGGCTGCTAGGTGGTTGGATGAATTTCAAATGCTTAATTCATGGAGCAAAGCAAGGAAATTTGAAATTAGAAAGAAATTTTAATAAGCATTAAGTACCATATTTGTTCTTTTAATTTTGGCTTTTATGAATTATTCTCTTTTTGTTCATCTTTCCTTCATTGATAATAACCGAACTTATCTTCTTCTACTCTTCTTTTCTTTCTTTTCTTTTATCTCATCTCTTCCTTCTTTAATTTCCTTCAAATCCGAATATGTACTGTCATCTCCTCTTTTCTATTTTTCTATTTTCTCTTTTTCATTATATTAAAATTCGAAACATCCATACTTTAGTGATTCGAGAATTAATTTTTAGATCTATTTCCTACTTGCGATTAAGATAGATTCACAGTGGATCTAAGATTTAAAAAGTGTTGGAAACGCTTCTGACAAGAACGTCTTTGGTGGTAAGCATTCAGATCTTATTTTTTCTTTATTTAGTAATTCAAGGATAAGCTGAAAACCCCTAAATACTTTAGGGAGGCTAT
Organism: Gossypium hirsutum; assembly: GCF_007990345.1. Lineage (NCBI taxonomy): Eukaryota > Viridiplantae > Streptophyta > Magnoliopsida > Malvales > Malvaceae > Gossypium > Gossypium hirsutum. Next base: position 1,365,233 of record NC_053435.1, read on the forward strand.
CGATTTTTGCCAAGATTAAAATTAAGTATTTTTCATTCGGTTTTTTTTTATATGTGCGCATCGAAGGCTAGCGATCAAGATCTATTTGGAGGCTAGTAAGATCAACAAGGTTAATCGTAGGGGAGATCTCGTTAGCGAATCGTCATAAAACAGGTGTGTAAACGACACCCACTCATAGACTAGATGGGCATGTAATATCCTAATTGTGGTCCTAGTCGGAATAGTGGTTTCGAGACCACAAATCTGAGATAGAAAGAAATTTTTTTATAATTATTTTGAGGTCTATGATATGATTGCATGATTGTGTGAAAATTTCATGAAGAAATTCTATGCATAAAGTGCTTAATTTGAAATTAGGGACTAAATTGAATAAATTGCAAAACTTGTGTTCTAGAAGCATTTTGCATAAAATTGAATTAGATTATTAATTAGAGGTCCTTACAGAGAAATTTGACCAATTTGTAAGTCTATGGACAAAAATTGGACATGGATGGAATTTTTGGAAAGTTTAGTAGTAAGGGCATTTTGGTCATTTGGATATTAAATAAAATGATGTAGTATAGGAAGTTGTAGATAAAACGGAATAAAAACGAGGTATCGAGACCTCAAATTCATAAACCGAGCCATAAATATTTTTAGAAATATTTATGGAGTGTAAATAAGTTAGTATTAAAGTTTCGTCAAGAAATTTTAAGGTTTTAGTAATTAATTAGGTGAAAAGGACTAAATTGAACTAAGTGCAAAATTTGTGAGATGTGATTATATAGCTTAAGTATTTAAAAAGATGGATTTAAAGAGCAATTAGACCCAAAGGTTAATGGCTGGACGGTTTGGGTATGAAATAAGCAAGAAAACAATGTGAACAAGGGGCAAAATTGGAAATAGCATAAAAGTTAGTAATTAAATAATGATGTAATTGAAAAATGTAGACATTTCTTCATCTTTCTCAGCCAGAAACGCCGTAGCAGGTCTCCTATGCTGGTTTTTCATATTTTTGCACCATGTAAGTTCAATTTTTACTTTTTCTTAGTAATTTTTATGTTTTTGTGACTTTTACAATTAGGTCCAATCATCTAATTCATTAGTTTTTGATTTGGTGGATGAAATTGGAAGTTCCCCTGGCTGAGTAAGGGCATTTTATGATGAATTATTATGAAATTGAAGTTCTAATTTCATATTAAGGTTGTTTTTGTTAAGTCATTTTGATAGAAAATGGTATTTAGGACCTAATTGTGAAAAAAATTGTGAATTAGATGTTGGTGATGAAATTCAGAATATCAAAGGTTGTGAAATATTTTATAATGATAAAATAAAGTGTTAATTGAGAAAAATTAGTTCAATTTATGGGTGAATTGAGTAGGGACTAAATTGTAAAAACTGTAAATTTTGGGGTAAGAGTGCAATTTTGAAATTTGAACAGCATAAATTGTGAAGTGAAATAGAAATCAAATAAATGCTAATGAGTAGAAATAATTTATATTATAGATCAAGAGAAACGAGATTCAAGTCGTGATTGAGGGAAAAATAAAGTTTACGAGGAATAGGCTCGATTGCTAATATTTTATATCGAGGTAAGTTCATATGATTTTTAATAATGCAATGTGTAATTTAATGTTTTGAAATGAAAATTTCATGAATGATATAGTATATTATTGCATATAAAATGTCATTAAACTGTGATAATTGTAAAATGATATTTGAATAAAAGTACAAATTAAATGGAACAACGGACTTGAGTACTTTCATTCAGTGGCTAAGACGAATTGACGGAAAAGACCATGGTTGGACCATGACAGCATGTGAAATGTGATTTCCGTATAAGACCATAGCTGGGCTATGGCTTCGGACAAATGTGATATGTGCTTCCGTATAAGACCATATCCGGGATATGGCATCGGTGTGATATGTGCTACTGTATAAGACCATATCTGGGATATGGCATCAGTGTGATACGTGATCCGTGTAAGACCATGGCTGGGCTATGGCCTCGGTATGTGATATGTGACTATGTGCAAGACCATAGTTTTACTATGGCATTGTGATAATGAGGTACTCAATTCCGTAATCGTTCCCTAATTTGATTATGAACGAAAATATAAAATGGCCCGAAAAGATTAAGAATTGGTGAATACTATGAAAATGACACGATTTGAAATAAGTTCTTGATACTTGATGACATTGAGATTATGGATCTATGCTTATGAAGCATAATTATGTGTTCTTACCATGATGGATGAAATGATATTGTATGGATTTAGTGAATAATAGTGGTGTATGAATAAATATGGCCTTGGCAGTTTTGGGTTACTGCAGTAGTGTAACTTTTGAAATTCACCATAAATTGTGGAAATTGAGTTACGGGCTGAGTAAAATATGAGATTAAAGCCTGATAAGCTAGTTTCATATAGAGGAAACGGTACATGCAATTGGATTTTATGTTATGAGATATTTAAATTGTTGTGAGACAGAGTCTGAATGACTTCGAGATCCCCTGTTCTGATTTTAGAAAATCATTAGAAATTGTAAAAAAATAATTATGAGTTTTAATTTATATATTTAAAATATTTATTGAGTCTATTTTCAAGAGGGATAGACGGGAACATCATCCAAGTCCCGAATTATGAGATAAATAATTTTTAGTGAAGAGAGGTCAGAATTGTTGGACAGTGAAACAGGGGAAACTTTAATGAGTAGACTGTACTAAATGGATAAACCAAAAATTCTGGAAATTTTATGGGAGAAATGCATATGAATCTAGTTTCAAGGAAAATTAATGGAACTTAATTTGGAGTTTCGTAGCTCCAGAAATAAATTATTTAGTAAATGTATCTCGATAAAACAGTTTAAGCTGAGTATGTATAATTGTACAATTGTGGTGTTTTATCTTAAAAGCATGTTGGTAATTGCTTATTAATTTCATATGGACTTACTAAGCATTTATGCTTACTCCCTCCTTTTCATTCCTTATAGTTTTGACAAGCCAGCTCGGAAATCGGGAACAATCGGAGGCCCACTCACACTATCCGTATACCATCTTGGCATAATGGCTTGTATATTTTGAGTATGGCATGTATAGCATTATAATCATTTTGTATATATGATCTTATGATATGGATATTGAGTGGTATGGAAATGCTTGGTAATGATTAGCCATTGGAATGGCTAATCATGATCATATTTGGTGTTATGTATGCTAAATTGCTAGCTAATCCATGGAAACCATGAAATAGGCAAAATTTACCATAAAATAAATTCAGACAGCAGCAGTGATGTGAGTTTGAAAAATCATTAAAAATAGTAGAGATACAATTAGATGATGAATAAAATATGGAATTGAAGAATTATTAGTCTATTTTCATATGGATGGAACAAAACAGGTATATGAGTTATATTTTATGAGAAGTTTAAATTTTTGTGAAATAGGGCCAGAGCAATTTCTGGAATCCCCTATTCTGACTTTGGAAATTCACCATAAATTGTACAAATATAATTAGAAGTTATGCTTTATATTTACAGATTCCTTATTGAGTCTAGTTTTATTAGAAACAAACGGAATAGTCATTGAAACTCTGTACAGGGAGATATCTGATTCGTAATACAGAGAGGTCAGAGTAGTCGAACCCTAAAAAAGGGGAGACTTTAACTAATAAACTGTACTAATTGGCCTGACCAAAAATTGTAGAAAAAAATTATTAGATAGATATATGAGTCTAGTTTAAGGAAAAATTTACGGAATTTGATTTCGAGTTTCGGAACTCGAGATATGAATTTTTAAGCAACTATAACGCAGTTGGACAGCTTGTTCGAATTTGTTTAAGTGCTCAAATAAGTTTAGTAATGCCTCGTGCTCGACTCCGGCGACGGTCTTGGGTAAGGGGGCATTACAGGGCAAAAGCCGAAAAGCCAGCATTTGTGAACTTGCGAGCGTGCGAGCACTTGTGAGGTGGTTTGGTTGTTAATTTTGGTAATCGCAAGCAGTATGATTGCAGAGTGCGCAATTTCATGCACTTCGGTATATTTGGGCTTAATGGGCCGAAAACGAGTTAGTGGGCCAACGGGGCCAATTCGGTAAAAACGCTCAGTAAGTGCTTCTGTTAATGTGTTAATGGTTAGAATATGTATGTAAACTCTAGAATAGTAAATTTTATTAAACTACCCCTAAGTATGAAAATTATCGTTTTACCCCTATGTGCAAAATGACTGTTATACCCCTAGGGTTAATTTTGGCTGAAATGCATGATATTCTGATTATGTTTGTTGTATGCCATGACATGTATATCTGTTGCATGGGGTTGGGTTTTTTTATGGAGGAAGAACCCGTTCTGGTGGCTGTGCCACATATTCTGATATAAGCAGCTTTGCTGCGGATTATAGTTAGTGCCGCAACCGGTGCTAACACTGTAAGTGTAGGGATGGCGTGGGTGATTTATTCCCCACAGGAAGTGTAGGGATGGACGGAGGCAAGTGCAGGGTTGGATGGGGTTATCATGCATTAATCATATGAGACTGTATTGAAATGGGCCCAACTGTGTTGATATGGGCAAGGCCCAATATATCTCGACTTGTAGTAGGGCTATGGCCCAGATTGATACTGATATGGGCTAGGCCCAATATACTCTGATACTGTAAGGGGCTATGGCCCAGATTAATATTGATATGGGCTAAGGCCCAGTTAACACTAAATTCTGAATAGGGCTTAGGCCCAGTAAAGCTTGAACTGATTTGGGCTCTGGTCGTGATACTTTACACACTGAGTTTCCAAACTCATCCCCTTCCTTAACCTTGCAGGTGAGCTTTGAAGTGGGGGCTTGGAGCAGGAGGGGATTCAGAGTGGCCACGGTGATCGCTTTTGGGCTTTTGAAATAAGTGATTGGTTTTCTTAAGTTTACCTTATTTATTATTTATTTTTGGGTTGTAATAAGGCCATTTTAACTTTATTTTCTTCTCTTTTCTGGGATTATTTTATTTTAGTAACTTTAAACTGGTTGATAATAATTCAAATGGGCTAGACTTAGGGCGCGTTTTCAAAACGATACTCGTTTTCAAATAACACAACATCACGATTAATTGGTTTATCAAAGATATCCACTCAAATAAATTTCAACTCGTTATAACCAAGTGTGGCAATGGTTGTGGGCATGTCTAGGATTGGATCCAGTCGAAGAGCTTAGTACTTAAGCAGCCTTCATGGCTCACCTCCTCTGTTATGGATACCTACCTGGTGCCCAGCTTCCACTCACTTTGTTAGCTTAAAAAAAGTCGATTTTTAAAACACTAAAAACGAAACATGGATTTTAAATTTCAATGTGGCACGTCGAATTCAGCCATAACATCTGGGCCGGGTTTGGGGTGTTACAATCGTACCCAAGGGATTGAAAATTGGAGAAATTTATTATTAAATTAATTACAGAAAATAAGTACTAATCCAATAGATTTACAAGTTAGTAGTGTGAATCCAAATTAAAAGATTAATTAAACTAATTAAATTAGTTAACCGAAAATAACCTAATGGAATTTCCTATTCCTAGTGTTAACGATGTGAGCTTCAGCCTATGTTCGATTAACTGGTAGAAGATTAACTTGCTTCAATGGCTGTAATGTAACAACCTATTTTTTAGTCAAATCAGAACAGTGGTTTCGGGACCACAAATTCGAGGTCAAAATATTTACTTTATTAATTTATTAATTTTACAGCATGATAGTATGTATTTGTGAAATTTTCATTAAGAAATTTAGCATTTGGTTGCTCAATTTTATAAAAATGACTAAATCGCGTAAGATGAAAAAGTGTTGTTCTAATAGATTAAAGTATCTATTAGCTATGGATTATATAAGTGAAAGTCCTTATGTTGTTATTAAACCATTATTATAGGTAATTTAATGATTTAAACCAAGGTTAATTTAGTAAATTATGTATTAATGATAAAATAAATAAAATCAAAAATATGTATCATCTTTTAGTTTCTTCCTCAACTGAAAATTAGGGCTAGAGAAATCCATTTCCATTCCTTTCATTTGGCTAAGTTATTTTGGGCAATTAAGGTACGATTTTTGTTTCGTTTTTTATGATTTCTATGTTTTTGAGATTGTTGCTTCGTATTCTAGCTAGCCCGTACCTTAAATTTTGAAACTGTTAAAGACTTATCATGTTTCCATTATTGAATGCTTGAGTAATTTGATGACTTATGATAGATTTGGAAGGTTTAATGTTAGATTAATAGCTTTTGTAAAGTGATTTTTGACAAAAATGTCAAAAAAGGGATTAAATTAAGAAAACGTGAAATGTGGTGGTTAAAAGCGTGAATAAATTGAAAATATGGGCTGCTAGTAACATGTATTAAATTCGGCTAAGCATGGGTTTGTACTAAATTGCATGAATTTGCAATTTTATATGATAAGGACTAAATTGTAAAAATGTGAAAAGAATAAGGGCATATGCGTAAATTTGCCAAAATATGAATTAAAGGCTAAATTGAATAAGTTGAATACTGAATAAGCTGATTTTGATAATATATAGATCAAGATAAGTCGAAATCGAGTTTAGATTGGGGAAAAGGAAAGATTGACGAATAGTAGATAGTTTCCATCCGAGCAACTAGAAGTAAGTTCGTATAATTAGAATTGAACTTTTAAATACTTGTAAATATTTGAAATGAGTGTATAGAATTGATATACTTGAAATATGAATGCCTTATTGATATAAACTGATGATTACCAAGCTCCGTTTGAACCGTATGAATTCGTAGGATACAAGTGACATGTCACTAGGGTTACCGTATGGTTGAGATCCTGCATGTGTTGCAGTCTCACCGTAGCTCGTATGAGCTTACTGATATATCAGCTCGTAAGATCTTACTGTTCTCAGCTCGTATGAGCTTACTAATTTAGCTCGTCAAAGCTTACCGTTTCAGCTCAATAGAGCCTACTGTCCATCAGCTGAGGAGGAGCTTATTGTTCATAGCTCGAAAGAGAGAAAAATGATAATGAGTTGACAGATTATTGATGTATATGTGTTTTATATCACCGGAGTATCCTTCGAGATTCTAATAGGTTCAACGGGCATAAAATTTGTGATATGGTAAAGTACTGTTTGTACGATTAAAAGTAAAATGTTACAAGTGATGTACATGATATATGTGAATTTGATATGATTCAATGAATTGAGTATTTATGTGACTAACTTGTGATAAATGCTTGTGATTAAGCATTTGATAATTGAATTGAATACACCTTATTTATTGCCTTGATTATGTATAAATGGTAAGTTTAATTCTGAATTATACGGGCTTACTAAGCTATAAAGCTTACTCTGTTTCTTTTCTATGTTTTATAGAGGTTCGATAGCTCGCTCGTTTCGAATAAGTCTGAGTTACGCATCACACTATATAGTTGCCGATTAGTACTTTTGAACTTATGGATATATGTAAATATGGCATGTTTAAGCTCGTTATAAAGATGATAGTATGGTTACTTGAGTAGTGATTTTGGTACATTTTATGGTATAAGTTAAAGCCATGTGATTTGGCTTAATTTGGTATAATGTTTAGGTTGTGTATAAGTGTTTAATTATGGTATGTTTTGACAAGTAGTGGATGGAATGAAAATATGCAAATGATGTCTTGATATGTAGTTGTCATTTGAATGGAAAATGTATGATGTTAATTAGGTATTTGAATGCTATGTTGATTTGATATAATATGTGTATGAATTGTTATGGAATGGCTGCCTATTGGGTTATAAAATGTTGTCATTTATGCTTGTACATGCATGTGAAAATAGGGTGACAAAATGGCTTTGCAAATAGCTTATTTTTGTCCATACGGGCAGAGACACGGGCGTGTGTCTCGGCCTTGTGTGACACACGATCTTGTTACATGGCCGTGTGTCCCTTGGTGTTGATATTAAATGAAGTCAGTATGCTCCACACGATCTCACACATTGGCGTGTGACCGGCCGTGTGGTACAAGTCAGTATACCCCTAATTGGCACACGGCCTAGCAGACGGGCGTATGACTTGGCCGTGTTGCATAAGTCAATATACGTTATAGGTTTGGCACGGCCTAAGGCATGGCCTGGCACACGGGCGTGTGTGGTCACTTCGAGGGGCACACAGGCTAGAGACACGGGCGTGTAGTTGGCCGTGTGACCCAAGTCAGTATACTCTCCAGTTTTCACACAGCCTGACATACGGGCATGTCCTTGGCCGTGTGATGTATGTCAGTATGTATGTCCTATTTCCACACGGTCTAAGGCACGGGCGTGTCTATTAACTGTGTGAGGCATACAGTCTGTTCACACGTGCATGTGACCCTGAAATGTTGAAATTTTTCTAAGTTTTCCAAAATTTTTATATGTTATCGATTTAGTCCTGAACCACTTCTAAAACATGTTTAAGGCCCCGTAGGCTATAATAAGGGACAAATTGTTTGAGTTTGAATGATGATTGTATGATTTGATTGATTGTATGATAAAAGTACAGTTATAAGTGTTATAAGTTCGGTAATGCTTCGTAACCCTATTTCAGCATTGAATACGGGTAAGGGGTGTTGCATTTTTTGATATCAGAGCTACGATTTAGTCGATGCTAGGACTAACGTAGCGTATGTGAATCTAGCTATACATGTCATATATATAAACTATGATATTGTGATGACTATTGATATTTTCAAATGTGTTTTTATATAGTAATGGATCCCAAATAAGCTGTAGCAGATGACGTTGAGAGTAATGAGCCGGCTTCCGCTCAAGGGACAGTGCTTTCTGAATCTAGACCCGTGACGAGTAGCCACAGGGGTGAGGCTAAAGAAGCCTTCTTGCAAATAAAGAACGAATGGTTCACACAGTACATTCGTACGAACCCGGTTGTTCAGCAACCTCCATCCCCACCTATTCCCCAACCGATTCCTTTAGTTCCTCTAGATATGGATCCCTTGCGATTGAATAAACTACCTATTGATAAGATACGAAAACACGGAGCTGAGGAATTTAAAGCCACTGTTAACAATGACCCTGAGAGAGCCGAGTTTTGGCTTGAGAACACGATTCAGGTATTTGATGAATTATCCTGCACACCTGAAGAATGTTTAAAATGTGCTGTATTATTGTTGAGAGATACTGCGTATCAGTGATGGAATACCTTAATATCTATAGTTCCGTGAGAAAGAGTTACTTGGGTTTTCTTTCAAGTTGAATTCAGAAAGAAATACATCAGCCAAAGGTTCATTGATCAGAAAAGAAAAGAATTTCTTGAATTGAAGCAGGGTCTCATGTCGATAACAGAATACAAAAGAGAATTTGTACGACTCAGCAAATATGCTCGTGAATGTGTTTCTTTTGAAGCTATAATGTGTAAAAGGTTCAAGGATGGATTGAATTAAAAAATTAGACTTTTAGTTGGAATTCTTGAGCTGAAAGAGTTTGTCGTTCTGTTTGACAGAGCTTGTAAAGCCGAAGAGCTTTACAAAGAGAAAATAAAAGTCGATTCTGAGGTTAGAGACTTTAGAGACAGATTTGCGGGCAAATCACGTCAGCCAACATCAAAGAAATCTAGAGAATATCATCCTCTTTTTTTTGCTTCTACGGGGATTTCGATTAGAGACAGAGATATGAGACATTTCAGCTCTAAACCTCAGACGACATCCATTGCTAGTGTGGGTAATGTTAGAAATGTTAGACCTGAATGTAAGCACTGTAATAAGCGACATTACGGTGAATGTAGATTAGTGAGCGGAGCTTGTTTGAAATGTGGATCTCTTGATAATTATCTCTGAGACTGTCCAGAAAAGTTTACAGCTAAAAGAGATCAACAGGAGAAAGTAAGTAATACGGCTACTAGAGGGAGACTACCCCGAAACACTAGAAATACGAGTGGTAACCGAGGAGCTATGAGAGATTTTGCTGTGAGATCTGAGGCACGAGCACCTGCCCGAGCTTATACTATCCGTGCATGGGAGAATGCATCATCTCCAGACATTATTGATACGTGATATTCGTGACAGGTTTTAAATATTTATAATGAATCGTTCTTAAAACTAACTATTATCATAATGAAGGCAAGTGTACCTACCGAATAGTAGTATAGCTTTAGCAAGACCGGATTGTCGAACCCAATGGAACTAAAAGTACTAGTAATGACTGTCTTTTTATTATCTAGCCTAAGAATAATGGGGTTTGTTTCAACTAACTAATTAACTAAACTAAGAATTCGTAGAAAAATAGAATTGGGGAATTACTTTTGGAAAAACGATTGAATTAAGACAATACCTAAGGAAAAATCTACCTAGACTTCACTTGTTATTTGACTCTGAATCGGACAATTTATTCATTTGACTTGATCCATAGAAATCCCTAAGTTATATTATTATCCCTCTCGAGACTAACAACGTCTAACCCTAGGTTGAATAATTGAAATCTCTTTATAATTAACTTCCTAGGGTTGCATTAACTCGATCTATGGATCCCCTTATTAGGTTTCACCCTAATCCAACAAAATATTGTCACCCTATCTCTAGGCGCGCAATCAACTCAGCTTAATTATGACAAATGTACTCTTAGACAGGGTCTATTCCTCCTCTGAATAAGAGCTTAACTTGAATCAATATCCTGGAATATCAAAACAAGAATTAAGAACACATAATTAAGAACAAGTCAAATATTTATCGTACAATTCAGAAAATAATATCAAGATCTGTCTTAGGTTTCATTCCTCTTAGGTATTTATGGGATTTAGTTCATAACTAAAAAGGTAATGAATACAAAACCTAAAGAAAAAACCCAAAACTCCTGAAGGGAAATTGAGGGGAGATCTTCAGTCTTGATGATGAATCCGGCTTCTAAAATGGATCAATCGGCTTTTCTTAAGCAGTTCCCTACTTCCTCCTATGTACCTCCTCTTTTCCTCCTCCTCTAAGGTGTATTTATAGGCTTTCAAATGCCTAAGAACCCTCAAAATTGGCCTTTTCCGATTTGGACTAAACTTGGGCTCAGCAGGGACACGCCCATGTGACACACCCGTGTGCGATTACTTCAGGTCGTAGTCAAGCCTGTTAAAGAGGCACGGGTGTGTGGTCCATCCGTGTGAGTCGTGCTTCGATTCTGCCAAATTGACACGGCCATGTGGTCTACCCGTATGAGGAGGTCCAGGCAGTGTTGATTTCGTATGTTGGCCCATTTTCTCCGTTTTTGGCTCGTTTATCATTCCTTTCACTCTCCTATGTTCACCTAAATATAAAACATGAAATTAAGGTATTAGGAGCATCGAATTCACCAATTTTAAGGAAAAATCATCCATAAAATGTGTTAAGCATGGGATAAAAATATGTATGAATTACGGTTTATCAATTATTACCGATACTTTTTCTCTTTTTGATACTGATATAGTTGCGTTGATAGATTCTGGATCAACCCATTCATATATCTGTATGAATTTAGTATTTAAAAAGAGTTTACATGTTGAGTCTACAGAGTTTGTAATTAAAGTATCGAACCCTTTAGGCAAGTCTGTTTTAGTTGATAAAATTTGTAAGAATTGTCCTTTGATGATTCGGGGTTACTGTTTTTAGGCTACCTTGATGCTTCTACCGTTCGATGAGTTTGATGGGATTCTGGGTATGGACTAACTGACTATGCATGATGCAGTTGTGAATTGTAGACAAAAGACTATAAAATTGAAATGTCAAAACGGTGAAATCCTTCGGATTGATTCTGATGATTTGAGTGAATTACCTACTTTGATATCGTCTATGTTAGCTCAGAAATATATGAAAAAGGGCTATGATGCATATCTTGCATATATATTGGATACTAAGGTGTCTGAATCAAAGATTGAATCTGTACCCGTTGTTTGCAAGTTTTCAGATGTATTTCCAGAAAAATTATTGGGTTTGCCACCGATAAGAGAAGTTGAATTTGGTATTGAATTAGTACCGAGAACAACACCGATATCGATAGCTCTGTACAGAATGGCTCCAACAGAATTAAAAGAGTTGAAAGCACAGTTGCAAGAATTAACAGATAGAGGTTTTGCACGACCGAGCTATTCGTCCTGGGGTGCATCGGTATTGTTTGTAAAGAAGAAAAACAACACGATAAGAATATGTATCGACTACAGACAGCTTAACAAAGTGACTATAAGTAACAAATACCCTCTACCGCGAATTGATAATTTATTTGATCCGTTGAAAGGGGCTACAATATTTTCAAAGATTGATTTGAGATCGAGTTATTATCAGTTGCGAGTTAAGGAGTCGGATGTTCCAAAAACCACATTCAGAATGAGGTATGGACATTATGAATTCCTGGTTATGCCTTTTGGATTAACTAATACTCTTACCGTTTTTGTGGAATTGATGAACCAGATATTCAGACCGTATTTAGACAGATTTGTTGTTGTATTCATTGACGACATTTTAATCTATTCACGAGATGAAACTGAACATACCGAGCACTTGAGATTGTGTTACAAACTCTACGTGATAAGTAGTTATTTGCAAAGTTCAAAAAATGTGGGTTTTGGCTACGAGAGGTTTGATTTCTAGGGCATATTGTTTCAGTTGATGGTATTAGAGTTGACCCGAGTAAGATTTCTACTATTGTTGATTGGAAACATTTGAGAAATATATCTGAAGTTCGTAGTTTTCTGGGCTTAGCGGGCTGTTACCGAAGATTTTTGAAAGGATTCTCGATGATTACGACACTGATGACATGACTACAAAAAGATGTGAAGTTCAAATGGTCAGAAAAATGTCAGCAGAGTTTCGAGTAGTTGAAAGTACTGTTAACTGAGGTGCCAGTTTTGGTACAACCTAAATAGGGGACGGAATTTGTGATTTATAGCGACACGTCATTAAATGGTTTGGGATGTATTCTAATGCAAGAAGGAAAAGTTATAGCTTATACTTCTCGACAATTGAAACCGCAGGAAAAGAACTATCCGACACATGACTTATAGTTGGCTGTAATTGTGTAAAATGCCATATCTAATGTCATATCTATACAGATCACAAAAGCTTAAAATATCTAATGTCACGGAAAAATTTGAATCTGCGACAATGAAGATGGCTTGAGATATTGAAAGATTATGACTTTGTGATTGATTATCACCCGGGAAAAGCTAATGTTGTTGCTGATTCCCTGAGCCAGAAATCTTTGTTTACATTACGAGCAATGAATACTCAGGTGATGATTTGCGAAAATAGGTCTATATTAGCTGGATTAAAAGCTAAACCGATATTTCTTCAACAAATCAGTGAATCTGAGAATGTTGACCGTGAAGTACAAGTTAAACGATTCAATGTGAGAACATCCCTGATTCAGAGTTTCAGATTGGAGCTTATTATTGTTTAAGGTTCTGAAATATAATTTACATACCGAGAAATTCAAAACTCATTCAGAGGATTTTGGATAAAGCATACAATAGCTGCTTGTCTGTTCATCTAGGAAGTACCAAAATGTATAATGATTTGAAACAGTTTTACTGGTGGCAAGACATAAAACGAGATATCTCAGAGTTTGTTTCTAAATGCTTGATTTTTCAACAAGTTAGAGCTGAACATCAAGTACTATCGGGGTTACTACAGCCTGTGATGATTCCTAAGTGGAAATGGGATAGAATTACAATGGATTTTGTCTCGGGATTGCCCCTAACTCTAAAAAAGAAAGATGCTATCTGGGTCATCGTTGATTGGCTAACAAAATCTGCGCATTTCATACTGGTACGTACAGATTACTCACTTGATAGATTAGCTAAATTTTACATTTCAGAGATTGTTCAATTGCACGGGTGCCACTATCTATTATTTCTGAAAAAGATTCGAGATTTACGTCACGATTCTAGAAGAGATTGCAAGAAGCCCTAGGTACAAAATTGAATTTCAGTACTGCTTTTCATCCTTAGACTAATGGTCAGACTGAAAGAGTTATTCAGATTCTTGAAGACATGTTGAGATGTTGTATTTTAGAGTTTGAGGGCAGTTAGGAAAAATACTTACAGCTGATTAAGTTCGCGTATAATAACAGTTTTCAAACGAGTAATAAGATAACACCATACGAAGCTTTATATGATCACAAATGTCAAACTCTGCTATACTGGACTGAACTAAGTGAGAAAAAGATTCACGAGGTTGCATTGATCAGAGAAACTGAAGAAAAAGTAAAAACTATTCACGACAGTTTAAAAACAGCTTCAGACCGACAGAAATCATATGCGGATTTGAAACGTAAAGAAATTGAATTTCAAGTCGGGGACCTAGTGTTGCTAAAGGTGTCACCATGGAAAAAGATTCTTCGATTCGGCCGTAAAGGGAAGTTGAGTCCGCGTTTCATCGGGCCTTATGAGATTATTGAACGAATAGGGCTAGTGGGATATCAACTAGCTTTACCGTTAGAACTTGAAAAGATTCATAATGTCTTTCACACTTCTATGCTACGTCGATACAGATCCAATCCATCACATGTGATTTCTCCGGTAGATGTTGAGATATAGGCTGATTTAACGTATAGCGAAGAACCGATCAGGATTTTAGCTCGAAAAATTAAAGAATTGAGAAATAAGCGCATAGCCTTAGTAAAGGTTCTTTGGCATAAACACGGGATTGATGAACCAATGTGGGAACTTGAGGAAGCTATGTGAAAACAGTACCCTAATCTGTTTACTGGTAAGATTTTCGGGGACGAAAATCCCTAAAGGGGGGAGAGTTATAACAGCCCAATTTTTAGTCAAATAAGAATAATGGTTTTGGGACCACAAATCCAAGGTAAAAATATTTATTTTATTAATTTATTTTATTAAATTGAGAAAATATGAAATGTAGTGGTTAAAAGCGTGAATAAATTGAAAATATGGGCTGCTAGTAACATGTATTAAATTCAGCTAAGCATGGTTTTGTACTAAATTACATGAATTTGCAATTTTATGTGATAATGACTAAATTGTAAAAATGTGAAAAGTATAAAGGCAAGTGTGTGAATTTACCAAAATATGAATTAAAGGCTAAATTGAATAAATTGAATACTGAATAAGCTAATTTTGATAATATATAGATCAAGATAAGCCGAGATCGGGTTTAGATCGGGGAATAGGAAAGATTGACGGATAGTAGATAGTTTCCATCCGAGCAACTAGAGGTAAGTTCATATAATTAGAATCGGACGTTTAAATACTTGTAAATATTTGAAATGAATGTATATAATTGATATACTTGAAATATAAATGCCTTATTGATATAGAATGATGATTACCGATCCCCGTTTGAACCGTATGAATTCGTAGGATACGAGTGACATGTCACTAGGGTTACCATTTTGGTTGAGATCCTGCATGTGTTACGGACTCACCGCAGCTCGTATGAGCTTACTGATATATCAGCTCGTAAGAGCTTACTGTTCTTAGCTCGTATGAGCTTACTGATTTAGCTCGTCAGAGCTTACCGTTTCAGCTCAATAGAGCTTACTATCCATCAACTCAGGAGGAGCTTATTGTTCATAGCTCAAAAGAGCGGAAAATGATAATGAGTTGACAGATTATTGATGTATATGTGCTATATATCACCCGACTATCCCTCGAGATTCTAATAGGTTTAACGGGCATAAATTCTGTGATATGGTAAAGTACTGTTTATACGAATGAATTACTATTTATACGGTTGAAAGTAAAATGTTACAAGAGATGTATATGATATATGTGAATTCGATATGATTCAATGAATTGAGTATTTATGTAACTAACTTGTGATAAATGCTTGTGATTAGGCATTTGATAATTGAAATGAATACACCTTATTTATTGCCTTGATTATGTATAAATGGTATGTTTAATTCTGAATTATATGAGCTTTTATAAAGGTTCGATAGCTCGCTTGTTTTAGATAAGTTTGAGTTACGCATCACACTGTCCAGTTGCCAATTGGTATTTTAAACTTATAGATATATTTAAATATGACATGTATAGGCTAGTTACAAAGATGATATTATGGTTACTTGAGATAGTGATTTTGGTACATTTTGTGGTATAAGTTAAAGCCATGTGATTTGGCTTAATTTGGTATAATGTTTTAGTTGTGTATAAGTGTTCAATTATGGTATATTTTGACAAGTAGTGGATGGGATGAAAATATGCAAATGATATCTTGATATGTAGTTGTCATTTGAATGGAAAATGCATGATGTTAATTAGGTATTTGAATACTTTGTTGATTTGGTATAATATGTGTATGAAATGTTATGGAATGGCTGCCTATTGGGTTATAAAATGTTATCATTTATGCTTGTACATGTATGTGAAAATAAGGTGGCAAAATGGCTTTGTAAATAGCCTATTTTTGTCCATACGGGCACAGACACGGGCGTGTGTCTCGGCCGTGTGTGACACACGATCGTGTTACATGGCCGTGTGTCACCTGGTGTTGATATTAAATGAAGTTAGTATCCTCCACACAGTCTCACACACGGGCGTGTGACAGGCTGCGTGGTACAAGTCAGTATACCCCTAATTGGCACACGGCCTAGCACATAGGCGTGTGACTTGGCCGTCTTGCATAGGTCAGTATACCCTACAGGTTTGGCACGACCTAACACACGGCCTGGCACACGGGCGTGTGCGGTCACTTTGAAGGGCATACGAGCTAGACACACGGGCGTATGGTTGGCCTTGTGACCTAAGTCAGTATACTCTCCAGTTTTCATACGGCTTGGCACACGGGCGTGTCCTTGGTTGTGTGATACAAGTCAGTATGTATGCCCTGTTTCCACAAGGCCTAAGACACGAGCGTGTCTATTAACCGTGTGAGGCACACAGCCTGTTCACACGGGCGTGTGACCCTTGAAATGTTGAAAATTTTCTAAGTTTTTCAAAAATTTTATATGTTATTGGTTTAGTCCCGAACCACTTCTAAAGCATGTTTAAGGCCACGTAGGCTATAATAAGGGACAAATTGTTTGAGTTTGAATGATGATTATATGATTTGATCAATTGTATGAGAAAAGTATAGGTATAAGTGTTATAAGTCTGGTAATGCTTCGTAACCTTATTCCGGCATTGAATACGGGTGAGGGGTGTTACATGTAATTAATAGAAGAACTCAGTTTTTAATTAAGAATTAGTTATTAACTAGATAGTATTACCTTTCGGCCTCTACTGCCAAACTAATCGACTAGTACACGTGTAACAGCCTGTTTTTGGGTCAAATCGGAACAGTAGTTTTGAAACCACAAATCCAAAGTCAAAATAATTGTTTTATTATTTTATTAAAGTTTACAGCATGATAAAATTTTTGTGTGAGAGTTTTGTAAAGAAATTTTATTGTTTGAATCCTTAATTCAGTAAAAAAGACTAAATCGCGTACAGCGTAAAACTTATGTTCTATTAGCTAAAAGCGTCAAATAGCTATAGAACATTAAAGTAAAGGTCTTTAAGTGGTAAATAGGCCATTTATGAGTTAGTGGATGATAGTGGAGTGGCATTTGGTGTAATTACTAATATTATTAAAGGATATTTTGGTAATTAGTTAATAAAGTTAATGTTTAATAAAACCAAATTAAAATCATCATCTTTTCACCATTTCTCCACCGAAAATTAGAAATAATGGCAACCATGGGAGAAGCTTTTGGTTCGGCCAAACTTCAAATGCTCGATTAGGTACGGTTTTAGCTCCGTTTCTAATGATTTCTACGTTTTTGAGATAGTTACTTCGTAAACTAGCTAGCCCGTGTCTTCGGTTTCAAAATTGTTAAAGATTTTGATAGTTTCCATTGATGAGCTTATGTGTTCTTTGATGTTTAATGGTGAAATATGAATATTTGATGTTAGATTTTCATATTTTATAAAGTGATTTTTCAGAAAAATGCAAATTAGGGATTAAATTCTGAAATATTGAAATTATGTGGTTAAAAGTGTGGTTATTTGGAAAATATGGGCTGCTAAGGCAATAAGAAGAATTTTGCTAAGCATGGGTAGGATGAAATTGCATGAAATTGTGATTTCAGATGATAAGGACTAAATTACAAAAATGTGAAATAATAGAGGCAAAAGTGTAATTTTACCAAAATGTGTAAATTGTGTTAAATTGAATGAATTAATGATTAAATAAGTAAAATTTGTTATTATATAGATAAAGAAAAATGAGATTAGGATCTAGAACGGGGGAAAACAAAGTTTCAGATTAGTCGACCTAATTCGTCGTTACAACGAACGAGGTAAGTTCGTATGCTAATAAACGTACTTAAATTGTGTTATAAATGTTTATTTATTATTGAATTGAATTGAATGCTATATGGTCATGATTACGAGCCAAAATCGACAGAATTACAACGTCCGAAAGTCCCATACGAACCTTAAAAATAGTATAGGATACAAATGTCATGACATTAGGGTTACCGAAATGAGAATACGTGTAAGACCATATCTGGGATATGGCATCATTATGATATTACGTGTAAGACCATGTCTGAGACATGGCATCGATACGAAATTTCGTGTAAGACCATAGTTGGGCTATTGGCATCGATATAAGTTTACATGTAAGACCATATCCGAAATATGGCATTGTACGACCTATGTGTGATTCCCGAGTATCCTTAGTGATTTCGAATGGTTCAACGGGCATAGTCAGACAAGAATGAAAGTACGATCGAAATAAGTAAAACAGGTACATACAATACTTATGTGAGAATCGAATGAAAGTGGTGAGTTCATATTATATCATGTATATGTAATGAGAAAGATTTGTGTATAAATATGTTTTATGCCAAAATGGGTTCATTTGGCTATATAGAGGTATGAATTGGATGTTAAATGAGGCATGAGTTATGTTTGTTTTAACTATATATAGATAAGGTATATAACGTGCGAAATACTGTTACTTGACGATAATTAACACGATTCACCTTGGCTAAAGAAAATGTGAGGAATGTTGGTTTGAATGAAGTTATATAGATAATTGATTTTGTATATGTAAATGTGATCGAAATGATAAGAATGTTTTTAATCCGTATGAGCATAGAAATATATTAACTTGTGAAGCTTTGTTAATTATGTGATTGGAATTATGGTATAAAGGTGAAACCAAATGAATTTATATTATAGTATATGTAAATGCTTAATATATGTTTATTCAATAAGATAAGTTTAATATCATACGAGCTTACTAAGCTTTATAGCTTACTTTTTGTTATTTTTCTATGTTTTATAGTGATTCGGACATTCGCTAGGGTTGAAAGTCAGCGGAGATCGCATCACACTATCCGATTTTTGATTTCGGTATTTATACACTTGTAACTTGGATATATGGCATGTATAGGCTTGAGTTATGTGGACATATGTTTTGGTAACGTTGAGTGTGAGTTTGGCTTATGATATGTGCTCATATATGTGCTTATAGTTGGTATATACATTTGGTTTTGTGTTTGGCAAGATAATTATAGAAATGGTGATGGTTTAGTGATTATGAGTATGGTTGACTATAAATGGTATATTGTTTGAGAAGTGGTATATTTTGGTAATGGATAGAAATGATGAATTATTATGGTTGTAATGTTGGAAATGGTAGTTAAAGTGATGATAAAATGCTTGTATTGGAACTCGGTGAAATGGATGGTATTGGTATATGGAATTGGTATGTTTTAGAGTAGTAAATGTGTATTAATTTGGTTAATATTTTTAGGCTATGAATTGGGCATAATTTGTTGATTTTTTGAGCTGCCTTTTCTGTACGAATTGGTGCCACATTTTGAGTTTGCAGGGTAGACCATTATGGGTGGTGAATTGGCCTTGTAAATGGGCTATTTACGTTCACACGGCTGAGCACACGGACGTGTGGCTCGATCGTGTGTGACATATGGCCTTGATGTACGGCCATGTGTCCCTTAGAAATAATTAGAAATTCAAGTCAGCCTTGCACACGGCCTAGATACACGGGTGTGTCTGGTGGTCGTGTGAGGCACATAGCCTTGGCACATGGGCGTGTGTGGCCATTTCAAATAGGCACATGGGCTAGACACACGGGCGTGTGGTCGGTCATGTGGCCAAGTCAGTATACCCACTAGTTTTCACACAGGCGTGTCCTCGGCTGTGTGAGGCAAGTCAGTATGTATGCCCTATTTTCACACGGCATAGACACACAGGCATGTCTGATGGCCGTGTGAGGCAAACGGCCTGTTCACACGAGCGTGTGACCTTTGTATTCAAGAAAATTTTCTAAGTTTCCCAAATTTTTCAAATGTTATTAGTTTAGTCCCGAACCTCTTCCAAGCATGTTTTAAGATCTCATAGAGCTTTATAAAGGACAATATGATTGTATATGAATGATGTATGTGTTTGAATGTTTAAATGTATGAGATATGTATATGTTATGATGTGATAGCTCGGTAATACCTCGTAACCCTATTTTGACGATGTATACGAGTTAGGGGTGTTACAACACGTTTATCTTTCGACCTTATTTTCTTAATCGGGATAAATCCACAATTTACTTGGTAAACATATCTTTTGACCTCGTTTATCCTAAATTACTTCCTAGGGTCGTCAATCTTAAGATTTAAAAACACAAATTTATGCCAACTAATTCGTATGAGAAACACTCGTTATATTGCTAACTATTCACACATCCACTTGTTAAACTACTTAATCAATTAAATAATTCCATAACCGAAACATGTCAGATATAAATAAAGCACAATTTATTCTAGTATTCGTACAAACATTAGTTGATTAGTCTAACAAATATACAAATAAAAGAATAAACAAAAGGGATAAAGAAATTGTTCATTGATAAATCATTAAAGCGCGGTTCCGGAACAATCACCACTTGCAATCATATTCACTAATAGATAAGTTTCGACTAAGCGAACATAAAATTAAATTAAACTAAAAACTAAAGAAAAAGTGTATCTCCAAGTCGGCTCCCCTCTAATTGGGTTATAAGGGTGTTTATATAGGCAAATATTAGGGCTTTAGGTGCCTAAAATACCCTTGATACTTTGAGTGTAAGTAAGAGATAAATTAATCAATGAAAATTTGTCCAAAATATGGTTATTGACATTAGCACTGTGTCATTGTAACACCCTGAAAAATTTATTTATGTTCCTGTAAAATCTAACACAAGTGTTTATCTACTTTAGTGGTTCAGTGTTCTAAGTGTGTGAAAGAGGTCTTGGGTTCAATTCTCACCTTTGCTAAATTTTGTGATTTTTTGAATCAAGCCTTATCTTTGTTCAGTGGGCTTATATTAAATTATCTGTAAATCCATATTAGAATGAGCCTACTGGTTTGAGTGGTAAGGGGGTTGGTGTGTTGGAGGTCCCTTGTTCGAATCCTTGCGTGAACGTAAGTATTATTTTTGCTCGGTTAGTTGATAGAGTTTCGACTGAGCCAAACTTCTGATGTAGTTGTGTGTAGAGGGTTAGTGGGAGAGACATAGGGGATTATGGAATATTATCTTTTATTTTATTTTTCTTTCTTAAAAAATAAATATTTTCTCTCTCTCCCAAAAGAATTTTGACGTCTTTACTTTTCCCTTTTTGGAGTCTTTGCAAATTTTTCTTTGTTTTCAATTGTTCTTCGATTTTGTCACTTCTATTTTTGCACAAATCATTTTATTTCGGCTTTTTGGTGATCTTTGTGCGTTTCTGGTAAGTGTGGTTTTTGTTTTGGTTTGTGAATCGATGGTTAATAGAGCTCGTTTTGTGTTTAGGAGAAGATTAAGAGACTAGGGGTTTCCAATCGGCGCTCTTGTTGTGCGAAATCGTCGTTGCTTGCTCGAAGGTAAGGGTTTTGTTAGATTAAAAAGAGTGTTCTATTCGATATAGTTCGGTTGAGTATCATTTTTAAATATGTAATTCGGTATCTTGTTGACCAATTTTAGGTTCTGGTGTCTCGAGAGTGTTTTTCCATCAAAATCGTAACAGGTGTATACCCGAAACGTAGAAAACGAGATTTTGACAAAAGCTAAAAAACTGCACTGTCAATGCCACACGAGCGTGTGGTCACCCGTGTGGATAGCCGTGTGCGAGACACGGCCGTGTAATCGATGAAGGCTTGGCCATGCACAGGACACGACCATGTGGAGGTTGGTGCGTGGTTGTGTAAACCACACGGGTTAGGCCAAGTTGGGCATGTAGGCCACACGGGCGTGTGGGTTTTTGGGCTAGGCCGTGTGGACCACATGGGCAAGGCTAATCTGGGTGTGTGGGCCACGTCGATAAGGGCTAACCTGTAACACCCCTTAACCCCAAACTGTCGCTGAAACAGGGTTACGGAACATTACCAAACCTATCAGACAATTTTCAATTAATTCAAAATAAATGACATAGATATCTTGATTTAATTATAAAGTCCCTAAAATGAACCTCGAGGTCCAAATCACACGTTAGAATCAAATCAAGACTTGTTCGGTGACTCCGAATTTGTTTTTGTGTGAACTCAATATAACCCCTTTATAAATATCTCTAATTATAATAAACTAATATTATAAAGCTCTAACATTTTTATGTTTATAACAATCTAACATAAGATGTCTAATTAATTCATTTCAATTATCATTCAACAAAATTATTTAAAGCTATGATATAGACTATGTTTAAGACATATGTAATTGTATGGAACAACCATTACCATCATTTATCATTAATATTTATGTATTAAAATAACAACAAATTACAACTTAAGTACATGCCATTTTCAAAAGAGAAAATACATCACCACCTATTTGAGTTCAGGATTGACTTGGATGCTGAGTCGTTAGTCACTTTTGTACCTAACCTACGCACGGAAACAAACCATACGCTAAGTGTGCACTCATTGGTATTTTTATAAACCAACACTTAAATAATTATAAAATACATATATAAAACTACTCAAATTCAATAACTATTCAAATATTCACCTTTCAATCCAGTGTTCTATTTTATTTCAAACTCAGTATCAATCATTATTTTTCAATAACAATTACTTGTTTATTGTTATTCAATAACAATCAGTTATTCAATATCAAACAATCAATAACAATCAGTTATTCAGTCCAGTAATACAGTCATTCAGTTATTCAGTTCAATAGTTTACCTCTATTAACATAACTCGGACTTAGACAGATACACGGATCCAACCAACACACCAGTACGGCACTCAGTGCCTCATCGGCTTTGCCGAAGTAAAAGTAGTAGTACGATACTTAGTACCTCATCGGATTAAACTGAAGTAACAATAACAGTACGACACACATGGTGCCTCATCGACTCGAAGTTGAAGTAACAGTACGACACTTATAGTGCCTCATCAACTCAAGGTCAAAGTATCCCTAAACACTTCTAATCCTATGGCATGCCAACTATATTCGGCTCAGCCCGATACAGCTAACAGGGTATTCAATTCATTTCTCAATTCACAGTAATTAATCATTTCAATATCTATTTCACAATAATTACAATTTTACATACATTCAATTCAATATCAAAACACCGATACTTACCTTAATATCTTTCCATACACTAATAATAAAAATAATAAAAACAACAAATTAAATGTTAAGTTTGATTTATAGAAATACGAACCGAAATTCTCGAATCACTGCTCGCCAGCCTTCTCTTTTCCTTTCTTTGTTGAAGTCTCTGGTACGATATTAGCTACGTAATTAAACAATTAAAAATCACCATTCACACAATTCCATCTAATATTTCCTTTTATACATAAATTTTATCTAAATTCCAATTTAATCCCAAAATCAATACTAATTTTTATTTTACTAAAACTATTCCATATTCTCATTAAATTTCTTTTATAAACTCATTTTAACTATTCAATTTCACCATAAATCCTTAATTTTGAAATTCTTTCAATTCAGTACTTACTATTCAAAACTTACACTTTATTTTACAATTTAATCATTTACTAACTTCTAACTTGAAATTCAATTAATTTAACCCCTAATTCATCAATTAATTCAACATAACTCATGTCTAAAAATCTATCAACTAACAAAATTTCAACATAAACCATGACATATTTTGTTCTAGGTCTCTAAAAACTCAAAAATCATAAGAAAAGGACTTAATTTGACTTACCAATTTGAAATTAAACCTTGAAAACCCAAAATTTCTTCATTTCTTCTTTTTTTTTTCTTTTCTTTCTGTTTCGTCCCCTATTCTGTTTCTATTTCCTTTCTTTTATTTCTTTAGTTTATATATATAATATAATAATATAATATAATATAATATTTTATAATTAAAACATAAAATATCTTTATTATAAAATAATATAATAATATATTAAACATAAAAATCTTAGATTTTCCTCACGATAAACCGCCTCAATTTATACTTTTGGTATAATTTCCCTTTTAGTTCTTTTTATTTTCTTTTAAACACACAACTAGCTTCATAAATATTTTTCATAAATATTTATGAAAATTTTTTCGAAAACGGAGACCCAAAAATATACTTTTTCGATACCCTTAAATTTCGGGTCGTTACATTTCTCCCCCTTAATAAATTTCATCCTCAAAATTTACTTGAAAAGAGGTGGGGATACTGTACTCTCATCGTTTCTTCCGGTTCCCAAGTCGTTTCTTCTACATTATGATTTCTCCATAAAACTTTCACTAAAGGAACCCTTTTATTTCTTAATTTTTCACTTCTTGTGCTAATATCTTAACCGGTTCTTCTTCATATGACAGATCAGGTCAAATTTCAATATCCTCTGTAGAAATAATAAGAGAAGGATCTGATCGATATCTTCTAAGCATAGAAACATGAAAGACATCATGAATCTTTTGCAATTCTAGAGGCAAAGCCAGATGACATGCAACTGGTCCAACTCTCTCAATAATCTCATATGGCCCAATAAAACTAGGACTTAGTTTTCTTTTTCGACCGAATCTCATAATTTTCTTCCAAGGTGAAACTTTTAGAAATACCTGATCACCAACCGCGTACTCAATGTCTCTACGTTTCAGATCTGCATATGATTTCTGCCTGTCAAAAGCTGTCTTCAGTCTTTCTCGAATCTTCTTAACAGTATTTTTTGTTTCTTGAATCAATTTTGGTCCAATCACTTTCATCTCATTCAGTTCTGTCCAACACACTGGTATCCTACATCTTCGTCCATATAAAGCTTCATATAGTGCCATTTGAATACATGATTTAAAACTATTATTGTATAAAAATTCAGCTAACGGTAGATAACGTTCCCAACCTGATTCAAAATCAATAATACAAGCTCGAAACATATCTTCTAAAATCTGGATAACTCGTTCTGATTGTCCATCGGTTTGTGAATGAAAAGCTGTGCTAAAATTAAGTCGAGTACTAAGAGATTCATGCAGTTGCCTCTAAAATCTGGATGTAAACCGTAGACCCCAGTCAGAGATTATAAATACAGGAATACCATGCAATCTCACAATTTCCCGGATGTATGTTTCCGCAAGTTTCTGAAGTGACCAATCAGTTCTAACAGCTATGAAATGAGCCGATTTAGTAAGCCGATCAACAATCACCCAAATAGCATTTTTCTTACTTGCTGACAATGGCAACCCTGTTACAAAATCCATCATAATACAATTCCATTTCCATTCAAGAATATTAATAGGCTGAATCAGTCCTGTCGAAACCTAATGTTTGGCTTTAACTCATTGACAAGTTAAACATTTAGCCACATATTCCACTATATCTTTCTTCATACATCGCCACCAGTAAGACTCTCTAGATTACGATACATTTTTGTTCCTCCTGGATGTATTGCAAAAGGATTGTCATGTGCCTCACGAAGTATTGTCTTCTTCAGGTCTGAAACAGCTGGAACACAAATTTGATTATGAAATCTCAGACAATAATACTTATTAATGCTGAAATTTTCTACCAAACAGTTCTGAACCATCTCTCTTTTCTTAATCAACTTACTATCTTCCAACTGTGACAACTTAATTTAATCAAACATAATTGGTTTAACTCTCAATTTAACCAACAGACTTCCATCGTCATTGATATTGAGCTGTGCGAACATTGCTCATAATTCACTCGCTGCTTTCCTACTTAATGCATCAGCCACAACATTTGTCTTCCCCAGATGATAATCAATCACACAGTCATAATTTTTCAAAAGTTCTATCCATTGACACTGTCTCAAATTTAATTCTTTCTGCGTAAAAGATACTTAAGACTTTTATGATCAGTATAAATGTAGTATTTTTCACCATACAAATAATGTCTCAATATCTTCAAAGCAAAGATCATAGCTGCTAGTTCCAAATCATGTGTCAGATAGTTACGTTCATGTGGTTTCAATTATCGAGAAGCATAAGCTATCACCTTCCCACTTTGTATCAGTACACACCTGAGCCCATTTAAAGAAGCATCACTATACACAATAAAATATTTCCCTGATTCTGGTAAAGTCAAAACCAGTGCCTCTGTCAACATCTACTTCAATTTCATAAAACTTTCTTGACATTGATTATTCCAGACAAACAGAACATTCTTTTGCATTAATTTTGTCATCGGTAAAGCTATTTTTGAAAATTCATTCACAAACCTTTGATAATACCCTACTAATCCAAGAAAACTACGTACATCTGACACATTTTTGGGAGTTTTCCACTGGATGATTGCTTCAATATTCTTTGATCCACGCTAATTCCATCTGCTGATACCACGTGACCAAGAAATACCACCTCTGATAACCAAAATTCGCACATACTCAATTTTCCATACAACTGTTTCTCTCATAATGTTTATAAAACAATTCAAAGATGCTGCTCATGTTTAGATTCGCACATTGAATATACCAAAATTTCATCAATAAAAACTACCACGAACTGATCCAAGTACGGCTGAAAATTTCAGTTCATAAGATCCATAAAAGTAGCTGGGACATTTGTTAGCCCAAATGACATAACTAAGAATTCATAATGCACATCACTTTCCTTTACCTTTAACTGATAATAGCCCGATCTTAAATCAATCTTTGAAAACACAGAAGCTCCTTTCAATTGATCAAATAAATCATTAATGCAAGGTAATAGGTATTATTCTTGACAGTCACCTTATTTAACTGTCGATAATCAATACATAACCGCATCGAACCATTTTTTTAACAAATAGCATTGGAGCTCTCCAAGGTGATGTACTAGGTCGTATAAAACCTCGATCTAGTAAATCTTGTAGTTGTACCTTTAACTCCTTCAATTAAGTAGATGACATACGATATAAAGGTATTGACACTGGATCTATACCCGGGTATACTTCGATCACAACTTCAACTTCCCGATTAGGAGGTAATCCAGCTAATTCTTTAGGGGATACATCAGGAAATTCACATACAGTCCGGATTTTACTACATTTTCTCTCCACCGAATCCAAATTAATAACATACGCTAAGAAAGCAGCATAACCCTGATAAAGAACTCACGAGCTTTAATTACTGAGATAATACGAACTGATCCACTGGACTGAATACCATTTACTTCAATCTGATCACCAATTTCATTCTGAACAATGAACTTCCTTTTATAGCAGTCCAAAATTACCCCATGTTCTGATAGCCAGTCCATACCCAGTATAATGTCAAAGTCGCCAAATGGCATAATTAACAAGCCAACAGAAAAGATTCTATCCCGGATCATTAACGGGCATCTTCGGCATATTCGATTCACTAACATAGTTTGCCCCAGAGGACTAGATACCTCTACTATTACTCTATACAGTTCAAGTTTTAATTTTTCCGTCTCAACTAATTTTGTATTAACATAAGAATGTGACGATCCCGGATCTATTAAAACATAAACGGGTTCTGAATGTAATAAAAATATACCTGTCACCATATCGTGTGCATCTCCTTCTTCACGAGTTCTTACAACGTATGCTCGGCAGGGGCTATAGCTTCCGATTGTTGAGTGGCAACTTCACTTGTTCTTCTAGCACCTCCTCTACTAACTGAGCCACCTCTGCCTGACCCTCGACCTCTGAAAACAGATTCAAATCTCTATAATACTGTTGCTGCTGCTTTATTAATCTTTAGAAAGTCTTTTACAAAATGATCGGTGGATCTACAACGGAAACATCCTCCAGTTAATTTCCAACACTCTTCCCTATTTTTATTTCCACAATATTGACATTCTGAAATTTCAGTATTCCGAGTTGGCCCTCTGATGCTACTAGTGGAAACTATCGTATGCCTACCATGATTTCCGTCACTTCTATCTGATCTAGAACCAAATCTCCAACTGCCTTGTAATTCTTTTGATCTCTTAGGTTGTAGATTAGAGCTTATAGTTCCAAGACGCTTTCCAAGTGAACGAAAAGTTTCAGGCTTTTTATCTAATCCTAACACTTGTTTAATTTTTATCTAATCCTAACACTTGTTCAACCATTTTGGCTCTCTCGATTAAATCTGCAAATTCAGTAATTCGAAGAGATACCAATTATAGTCATAATTCATCACGCAATCCTCGTAGAAATCGTTTGCATCTGTCAGCTTCAGTCGGTACAAATTCAGTTGCAAATCTACTCAGTCTTAAAAATTCTCATTCATAATCTGCTACAGACATGTCGCACTGTTTCAACATTAAGAACTCATGTTTCCTATCTTTTGTCGAAACTTTTTTTTAAAAAAAAAGGGTCGACTTTGATTTTGAAAACTAAAACGAACATGGGACTCACCACCGATCTTTTTTATTAAGGTGTGATCGGATCACCTTGTAATGTAATCATTTTAATAAAATATTTTGATTTACTAAAACAACAATTTTGGTCTACGAAATTTGAGAAAACGGATTCGGGAGTCGGTTATGTGCGAGGAAGGATTAGCACCCTCATAACGCCAAAAATTGGTACCTAATTGATTAATTAATGTCTTGATGTCAAATTTTGAAAACTTGAAAGGAATTTAAAATGCGATCCTTCTTTTTATTAATGATAATAAAAGAGATGCTTGGATAAATTAAAACGAGAATTAAAGGCCCGCTCGACTCGAGATAACAAAATTTCACATCTCGTGAGCTAGGACACAACATTTGAACTCTCGAAACTAAGCTTGCCTCTTAATCATTTTATTTTACAAGTTGTACTTTGATTTCTAAAAGGATATTCGATTGTTTAGATCCAATGAGAAAGATCGAAACCCCGTAAGTTAGGGCACAGCCTTCTCGAGTTTCTAAACGACGAATATCGCCTTTATTTTTATTAAGAAAACATACATTTTGAAATTTAGACGGATATTTGGCTGTTTAGGTTTAACGAGAAAATTGAGACCCCGTAAATTAGGGTACAATTTCTCGTATTTTCTAAATACGAAATATTGCTGGTTTTCAAATTTTAAATTTTTGCAAGTTTGGGTAAAAATGCGTAATATTTTTAAAAATGCGCTAGGTTTATTCGATGATAGTACGACTAAAACATAAGAAAAATGTCACGTTTAATGAATAACGATAATGTGATATAACTTATAAAAATACCACATAATACCCATGTTAGAATAATAAATATTAATACAAATAACAATGCCAACGATAACGATGATGATAATAGCATCAACATATACACATAAGGAACCATGTCAATCGAATAATAAAGACAAAGAAACAAATACACAAATAGATATAAAAGAAAATAATTTATAAAAGATAGAAAAATAGAAAAATAAAGAAATAAGTTAAAGTAAAAATAAAAGTATGGATCTAATTAGAAGTCAGATATAATAATAATAATAATAATAATAATAATAGTAGTAGTAGTAGTAGAATATAAAAGTGCATGAAAGAATACAAGTAAATGAACTTAAATTATTAAAAAAGGTGAGGAAATAAATAATAATAATATAAACAAATATTATAACGTAAAAAATAAAAAAAGGAATCGTAGTATCAATAATAATGATGATGATGTTAATAATATAATAAAAATCAAAAGTTTTAAATCTATACAAAAGGATATAAATAAATAAATAAGTAGAAAAATGATAAAATGAAATTAATGTATTTAAAAATAGTTGATAAATAAAAACAAAAAGGAGATACAATAATAGTAATATGAAATTAATGATATAATAATATAATAGTATAATAATAAGCATAAAAAGGAAATATAATTGGCAATAATAACACCAAAATAATTAATAAAATAGCAAAAATAACAAAAATGGACTAATTTAAATTTTAAAACAAACATTCAGGGGCAAATCGGAAATAAAATAAAATGGAAGGGTCAAATTTTAACGCACGCATACAAAGAGGGATCGAATGAGCAATATTCCCTGCCCTTAAAGTGCATCGTTTTGATGTGGACCAAAATGAAATAGGAGCGAAAGTTATGGAGCAAAATTATAAAATCAAAAGAAATAAAAAAGAATTTGATTAAAAATATGCAAAAAAAGCGGAAGGACTTATTGGACAAATAGCCCATCACAGCAAAAATGCGCGGATCTTTGCCAATGTAGGGTCGCGGGTCGGTTCAAAGGCCAAACGGCGCCTTTTTGAGGCTATTGAAATTAGCCTTAAACGACGTCGTTTCCATGGCCTATAAAAATCAAAATTTTTGGAAAAAAATTGATTTTGCACTTTCTTTTTTAAAAAATAAAAAAACTAAAAGAGCTCCCCTTCCCTCTTCCTTTCTTTGAAGTTCGGCCTAGGATCCTAGCGAACCTCCGTCATAGCTCCTCCGTAGGCGGCGGTCGGAGGCACGCAAAACAGGGATTTTTTAGTCTTTTTTGAAGCCAATCACTTAGAGGGTAGGTTCGAGATCGGAACCCCGCAAGTTGGGCGAAACTTGGTGAAACGGAAGGAGAAACGATTCGTTTCTCTCCCTCTCCAGCGCAGCACAGGTAAAAGACCTATTCTCCCTTTGTTGTTTTATTCTTTTGAAATAAAAAAGAAATAACTGGTAACAATCACCTTGTAACCTTTTGTTTGCTATTGATATCTTTGTATATATGTTCGTAAAAAACCGAAGACGAAATTACATTGCTTTGCTGCTCTTTTTATAATAAGAAAAAAGGGAAAAAGAAAATACAATATTTTTATTTGTTTTGCTGTTGTTTGTCCCTTTTTGCAGGTACGGAGGAGACGTGGCTCGTGTACGGAAGGCAGGGACTGCTGGTGGAGTGTACGGAGGCCGCTGGTGGTTGTTGGTGGTTGCGGCGCAAAGAAAACCTAGGATTTTCGAAAACCTCAAAATTTCGGGCCTTGTATTTTTGGGTCTATGGGTTTTGGGTTATAAATTGGGCTAGGGTCTTGGGTATAGGTTTGTTTGGATTGATTTTGGGTTTGTGGGAGCTTGGGCTATTAAAAATTTCGACTTTATTATTATTTGGTTTATTATTTTGTATGTTTTGGGTTTGTTAGGCCCGGGCGAATTTGGGCTTTTACATCTTTCATATATGATTCTCCCAAATATTTCTTTTGAAATTCTCTTAGAAAGAATTCTCAAACTTATCTGTTCTTCTGATACATGTTAAGTTACTGGTTCCCACCATATGTACGCTTCTCCTTGTAACAAAGAAACGGCACACAATGAACTTTCATGTGGGGAGCATTCTAGTTGCTTCAAGATTCTCTTTGTGGTTTCTATCCAGTTTTCAGCTACAGACGGATCAACTCCCTTCGAACTAATAAATTCAGTAGCACCATATTTATGAAGTTCTTTAATTAGAGCCCATCAGACTGTAGAAGTAGAGGTCATAACAGGTATAGTTCCCACTGCTCGCTGAAAAGCATCAGTTATTACTCTAAGAATTTCTGAATTATCTTTTTCTCAGGTTTCACCCCTTCTAACATTTGTCGGTTGACTACCTACTGGATTTAAACTAGGTGTTGCAAATTCTGATTCATTTATATCATATGATTCATCATCTTCACTATACATTTCTTGATCAGTATGTTCATTATATTCATTAGACATATTGAACTATAAAACAGAAACAAACAATATACATCAGCATCCAATTCCCGAATCAATTTGACTCAATAATGGCATGTACCTCTAGACTCAATCCCAAGTTCGATTTAATCTTAGAATCGACTAAATCTGGATAGCTTTGATACTAACAAAATATAGCACCCCTAACCCCAAACCGTCGCAAGAACAGGGTTACAATGCATTACCGGACCTATCGAACAATTTACAATTAATTCAAAATAAATGACATAAATATCTTGATTTAATTATAAAGTCCCTAAAATGGACCCTCGAGGTCCAAATCACACGTTAGAATCGAATTGAGACTTGCTCAGGTACTCTGAATTTTTTTGTGTGAACTCAATATAACCCATTGATAAATATCTAACATTCTCTGCAAATTCAAATCGAGACAATCCAAACAAATTAATTCATGAATTTATAGATCTCTAATTATAATAAACTAATAATATAAAGTTCTAACATTTTTATGGTTATAACAATCTAACATAAGATGTTGTCTAATTGATTCATTTAAATTATCATTCAACAAAATTACTTAAAGTTATGATATCGACTATGTTTAAGACATATGTAATTGTATGGGGCAACCACTACCATCATTTATCATTAATATTATGTATCAAATAAACAACAAACTACAACCTAGGTTCATGCCATTTTCAAAAGAGAAAAACATCACCACTTGAGTTCGGGATTGACTTGGATGTTGAGTCGTCAGTCACTTTTGTACGTAACCTGCGCATGGAAACAAACAGTACACTGAGTATGCACTCAGTGGTATTTCTATAAACCAACACTTAAATAATTATAAAATACATATATAACACTACTTAAATTCAATAACTATTCAAATATTCACCTTTCAATCCAGTGCTTTATTTTATTTCAAACTCGGTATCAATCATTATTTTTCAATAACAATTATTTTTTTATTGTTATTCAATAACAATCAGTTATTCAGTCCAGTAATACAGTCATTCAGTTATTCAGTGCAATAGTTTACCCCTATTAACATAACTCGAACTTAGAGGGATACACAAATCCAACCAACACTCTAGTACGGCACTCAGTGCCTCATCGGCTTTGCCGAAGTAAACTGTAGTATTATGGTACTTAATACCTCATTGGATTAAACCGAAGTAACGGTAACAGTACGTCACACATGGTGCCTCATCGACTCGAAGTTGAAGTAACAGTACGACACTTATACTGTCTCATCGACTCAAGGTCAAAGTATCCCTGAACACTTCCAATCCTATGGCATGCCAACTATATTCAACTCAGCTCGATACAGCTAATAGGGTATTCAATTCATTTCTCAATTCACAGTAATTAATCATTTCAATATACATCTCACAATAATTACATATTCACATACATTCAATTCAATATCAAAACACTGATACTTACCTTAATATCTTTCTATACACATATAATAATAATAATAATAATAATAATAAACAATTTAAATGTTAAGTTTGGTTTATAGAAATACAAACCGAAATTCTCGAATCATTTCAATTCTCGATTCTAACTACAGTATTAATTCAGTACATTACAGTATAGGACAAAGAAGTACTTACAGACTTGGTGCCGGGGATTCAGTATGCCACCTCCTCAGTTTTAAGATGAACTCAAAAGATTTAAACTTTTTGAAATCCATTTTTCAATCATTTTAAAAAAAACAAGTTCGGAGATTATCTCCTTTAAACAAAAATTTGTTTTCAAAAGTCAGGTTTTTCCAAAAATACCCTTTTTGGCATAAAGTTTTGAAAACCCTTTTTGGACCCGATCCACAGCCGAGTTGTTGCAACCATGCTCTGATACCACTAAATGTAACACCCCAAACCTGGCCCAGACGTTACGACTGAATCCGGCGTGTCACATTAAAGTGTTTTTCGAAAACCATGTTTTCATTGAAAACCCTTC
The DNA here is from genome assembly GCF_007990345.1 of Gossypium hirsutum. NCBI lineage: Eukaryota > Viridiplantae > Streptophyta > Magnoliopsida > Malvales > Malvaceae > Gossypium > Gossypium hirsutum. Next base: position 1,399,055 of record NC_053435.1, read on the forward strand.
TTGATGTTTAGAAACTTTCATCGTTTAAACTTGAATAAAACCTTAGCCTTATTTTTTTCCAAAACGTGATTCATTGTAATAATCAAAACATTGTTAACAACCTTGTAAAATCTTATGGGAAACTTTGAAAACTTGTAAACCTTTGTAGTGGCAGAATCATGTTATTTCAAAAAAACAGTTAAGTATCAAACATTCTTTGTCATGGCTTAAAGTGAATGGATACTACGCACCAGGTAGGATTCAAGAAAAGAGGAGGTGAGTCAATTAGACTGCTTAAGTACCTAGCTCTTCCATGACCCAATCCTAGACACGCATACATCCATTTCCACATTTTAAGCTTATTACTTGTCCACGAACAACAAATTAAGTTTAAGTCTATTTAAAATATTTATTTCATTTGAAAACATTTACGTTGCGGAAGCTTTGCTCGGTTATCGTGATATTTTAAAAATAAGTAACTTTTATAAAACGCGCCCTAGAGCTAACCAATTTAATAACCCAAAATATTAAAAATAATAAAAAGAGCGGCCTTATTACAACTTTAACCAGAATAAAAATAATCAAAATAATAAATGCAAAACTTATTTTAAAGAAAACAAAACTTAATATTCGTGGCCACTCTGAATCCCGCCCAGCTCCAAGTCCATCGATCTAAGGCTCACCTACAAAGATGGGAAAAAGGGGGGTGAGTTTGGAAAACTCAGTGTGTAAAGTATCCCAACCAGAGCCCAAATCAGTTCAAGCTTTACTGGGCCTAACCCCTATTCAGAATTTAGTGTTAACTGGGCCTTAGCCCATATCAATATTAATCTGGGCCATAGCCCCTTACAGTAACAGAGTATACTGAGCCTAGCCCATATCAGTATCAATCTGGGCCGTAGCCCTATTACAAGTCGAGATATATTGGGCCTTGCCTATATCAATACAGTTGGACCCATTTCAATACAATTGGCCCATAACAAAATAGCCTCATATGATTAATGCATGATAACCCCATCCAACCCTGCACTTGCCTCCGTCCATCCCTACACTTCCTGTGGGGAATAAATCACCCACGCCATCCCTACACTTACAATGTTAGCACTGATTGCGGCACTAACTATAATCCGCAGCAAAACTGCTTATATCAGAATATGTGCCACAGCCACCAGAACGGGTTCTTCCTCCATAACAAAACCCAACCCCATGCAACAGATATACATGTCATGGCATATAACAAACAGAATCAGAATATCATGTATTTCAGTCAAAATTAACCCTAGGGGTATAACGGTCATTTAGCACCTAAGGGTAACACGGTAGTTTTCATACTTAGTGGTAGTTTAATAAAATTTACTATTCTAGAGTTGACATACATATTCTAACCATTAACACATTAACAGAAGCACTTACCGAGCGTTTTTACCGAATCGGGCCCGTTGGCCCACTAACCTATTTTCGGCCCATTAAGCCCAAATATACCGAAGTGCAGGAAATTACGCACTCTGTAATCATACTACTTGCGATTATCAAAATTAACAACCAAACCACCTCACAAGCGCTCGCACGCTCGCAAGTTCCTAAATGCTGGCTTTTCGGCTTTTCGGCTTTTACCGATCTAGTCTATGAGTGGGTGTCGTTTACACACCTGCTTGTGACGAAACGCTGACGAGTTCCACACACGAACTTCCTACAATCAATTACTAATACGTTAACTATGAATCCATAGCAAACCATTAACACTTTAGGCACTAGTGTTCTTACCTTTGCCGAAAAAAATGGACTAGATCTATTTCTGGTCGTTCCAAATATCCAAGCCTTCGATTAGTAGCCTTTAATCCACACTATAGGAAAACAAATCAGATATCACCACTAAACCTTTTGAGTACAATCAACAGGCACCCTTCGCATATAGGGGTTTTTCGACTTTTATCTTAATTCATGAATAACGAAAGAAAGATTCGAGCGTTTACCTATATTGTTATGACACTACTCCCAATCGATTGTAGATCCAACTACCACACAATAAGGGAAAAATACTCAACCAAGGGTTCGGCCTTTGTAGTACCTCAAAGTAGTAAGATTTCGGTTTTGAAAGAAAAGATACGAGGTTTGGCTTCAATGGAAATTCGGCTAACCAGTTTGTTGAGGATTTAAGAGAGAAAAGAAAAAAATATGAAGGATTTAGGTTCGGCAAAAAGATAGGATGAGAATTAAGAGGAGAAAGAAAAGAGAAGAGGGGAAGAGATGAGAGAAGGATAGAAAAGAATAAAAAATAGAAGAAGGAAAAAAAAATAAATCCTAAAGGCCTAAAATATTCGACACTCTTTAGCTATGGCCGAATGAGTGCATTTCGGCATAGGAATTCTTTTTAAATTTCAATTCTCTAATTCAAACTCCCCAACCGATCAGAGCAGCCTTATCCACCTGCTTGCACCGCTTCAGCACGCTGCTAGGAGTCCTGGTCAGACTCCAACTCCTTCCCCATGCGTGCAGCAAAAACATAGCCACTCCTGCGTGAGATGAGGCTCGAACTCCAGACAACTGAGCTACTGGCCACTACACTACGCTTCTCCTTTAGTAATATATGGTTACAATTAATTATAAACCTTACCTGCTGAAAAAACCCAATTTGCGCGCTCCGTGCCTTGAACCCAGGCACTTCCCACGCCCTCCTAGCGTGCTTTGCCACTGGGCCAGATACTTGCTTCTGACATGAATTAGCCTGAACAGTTAATAAGGCTTACCTGCGACAGCCCTTGGTTTTTCTAAAATAAAAACCCACAGTTGCACACGCAGGGAATCAAACCCCTGCTACTTTCCTACTGCTTACCACGCTTAACCACTAGGCCTGACTCCTCCTTTTGTCCCATTTTAGCCCCATTTATTAATAAACCTTATTGCCCAGATCCCCTAAGGAAACAAAAATAATTATTTTTGCTAGAGTCTTGGATCGAATTTTTCCCATACTTTAAATACTTCTAAATTTATTTAAAAACTAAAATAATAATAATAATAACCATAATAATGAAAATTTCAAATACGATAATATATATATTTTTTCCTAATAATAATTATAATTTCCATAAATCAATAAAAATAGATACAGTAAAATTTTCTAATAATAATTTTATTTAAACACTAAATTAACAATAATAATTTTATAAATATATTTGTATCTAATAATTATAATGATAATAATTTTCATAAAAATTAAAATATTAGTAATAACATAAATATTTTATCAATATATATATTTTTTTAAACACTAGTAATATTTAAAACTTCTCAATATTCAGGTTTTCTTCTATCCGAATCCCAGACTCAAAGCCCAACTCTTCTACGCCCAATTTTTGGGGCGTTACAACTCTATCCCCCTAAAAAAAAATTCGACCTCGAAATTTCCAACTATCAACTAACTGTATTACTCAAGTCAAACCACTATGCTAATATGCTACCGCTGCGCACTCTGATATAAATAATTTTAATACGACCCAAAACATCTAATTACCGAAATAAGGAAACGTTTATCAAGCACGCATGCAATTCGTAGCACACACTCAAATAGAATAAACTTGGCAATCTCGAGCTCGATGCTCCTTGGACCCACATCTAAGACATGCTCCTGTCTTTCTATGGCATTCACCCGGATGACGCCCGTTGCAGTCTTTGCAGGTTGGAATGTTTGGTCGTGTCTTAACATGTTTCACAGAACGAGGCTCTGTTCTTTGAGAACTAGGATCCTTCTTCTTTTTACACTCCAAGCACCCTATTTGAAGCGTTTCCCTAATTTCCTTAATTTTGGTATCCAATACTTTCTCTACCACTTTCCTTACTATCTCGGCCAGTGCCTCAGTACCAAGCTCCGAGTTACCGCTACCTGAAGTTGGCAGACTTTGCTTACCCTCAGAATCCATATCAATACTCTACATTACCAGCACACATATCAAATAACTACAAAGATCTCAAAAAGTTTTACTATTTATTCATATGTCTTATGCAGAGAGAGTATTTTAAAGTTTTTGTTTTTATAGAATCATATCCTAGCCACGGTTTCAATCTTTTAGGGTTTTTAGTTCTACCCTATCTACAGTTTCATATCAGAAGGCTCGATTCTAACTACAGTATTAATTCAGTACATTACAGTATAGGACAAAGAAGTACTTACAGACTTGGTGCCGGGGATTCAGTATGCCACCTCCTCAGTTTTAAGATGAACTCAAAAGATTTAAACTTTTTGAAATCCATTTTTCAATCATTCTAAAAAAAACAAGTTCGGAGATTATCTCCTTTAAACAAAAATTTGTTTTCAAAAGTCAGGTTTTTCCAAAAATACCCTTTTTGGAATAAAGTTTTGAAAACCCTTTTTGGACCCGATCCACAGCCGAGTTGTTGCAATCGGGCTCTGATACCACTAAATGTAACACCCCAAACCTGGCCCAGACGTTACCACCAAATCCGGCGTGTCACATTGAAGTGTTTTTCGAAAACCATGTTTTCATTGAAAACCCTTCTTGATGTTTAGAAACTTTCATCGTTTAAACTTGAATAAAACCTTAGCCTTATTTTTTCCAAAACGTGATTCATTGTAATAATCAAAACATTGTTAACAACCTTGTAAAATCTTATAGGAAACTTTGAAAACTTGTAAACCTTTGTAGTGGCAGAATCATGTTATTTCAAAAAAACAGTTAAGTATCAAACATTCTTTGTCATGGCTTAAAGTGAATGGATACTACGCACCAGGTAGGATTCAAGAAAAGAGGAGGTGAGTCAATTAGACTGCTTAAGTACCTAGCTCTTCCATGACCCAATCCTAGACATGCATACATCCATTGCCACACTTTAAGCTTATTACTTGTCCACGAACAACAAATTAAGTTTAAGTCTATTTAAAATATTTATTTCCTTTGAAAACATTTACGTTGCGGAAGCTTTGCTCGGTTATCGTGATATTTTAAAAATAAGTAACTTTTATAAAACGCGCCCTAGAGCTAACCAATTTAATAACCCAAAATATTAAAAATAATAAAAAGAGCGGCCTTATTACAACTTTAACCAGAATAAAAATAATCAAAATAATAAATGCAAAACTTATTTTAAAGAAAACAAAACTTAATCTTCGTGGCCACTCTGAATCCCGCCCAGCTCCAAGTCCATCGATCTAAGGCTCACCTACAAAGATGGGAAAAAGGGGGGTGAGTTTGGAAAACTCAGTGTGTAAAGTATCCCAACCAGAGCCCAAATCAGTTCAAGCTTTACTGGGCCTAACCCCTATTCAGAATTTAGTGTTAACTGGGCCTTAGCCCATATCAATATTAATCTGGGCCATAGCCCCTTACAGTAACAGAGTATACTGAGCCTAGCCCATATCAGTATCAATCTGGGCCGTAGCCCTATTACAAGTCGAGATATATTGGGCCTTGCCCATATCAATACAGTTGGACCAATTTCAATACAGTTGCCCCATAACAAAATAGCCTCATATGATTAATGCATGATAACCCCATCCAACCCTGCACTTGCCTCCGTCCATCCCTACACTTCCTGTGGGGAATAAATCACCCACGCCATCCCTACACTTACAGTGTTAGCACCGATTGCGGCACTAACTATAATCCGCAGCAAAGCTGCTTATATCAGAATATGTGCCACAGCCACCAGAACTGGTTCTTCCTCCATAACAAAACCCAACCCCATGCAACAGATATACATGTCATGGCATATAACAAACAGAATCAGAATATCATGTATTTCAGTCAAAATTAACCCTAGGGGTATAACGGTCATTTAGCACCTAGGGATAACACGGTAATTTTCATACTTAGGGGTAGTTTAATAAAATTTACTATTCTAGAGTTTACATACATATTCTAACCATTAACACATTAACAGAAGCACTTACCGAGCGTTTTTACCGAATCGGGCCCGTTGGCCCACTAACCTATTTTCGGCCCATTAAGCCCAAATATACCGAAGTGCACGAAATTACGCACTCTGTAATCATACTACTTGCGATTATCAAAATTAACAACCAAACCACCTCACAAGCGCTCGCACGCTCACAAGTTCCTAAATGCCGGCTTTTCGACTTTTCGGCTTTTACCAATCTAGTCTATGAGTGGGTGTCGTTTACACACCTGTTTGTGACGAAACGCTGACGAGTTCCACACACGAACTACCTACAATCAATTACTAATACGTTAACTATGAATCCATAGCAACTTATCTGCAAAACTCCTTACTAAAAATCGACCATTAACACTTTAGGCACTAGTGTTCTTACCTTTGCCGAAAAAATGGACTAGATCTATTTCTGGTCGTTCCAAATATCCAAGCCTTTGATTAGTAGCCTTTAATCCACACTATAGGAAAACAAATCAGATATCACCACTAAACCTTTTGAGTACAATCAACAGGCACCCTTTGCATATAGGGGTTTTTCAGCTTTTACCTTAATTCATGAATAACGAAAGAAAGATTCGAGCGTTTACCTATATTGTTATGACACTACTCCCAATCGATTGTAGATCCAACTACCACACAATAAGGGAAAAATACTCAACCAAGGGTTCGGCCTTTGTAGTACCTCAAAGTAGTAAGATTTCGGTTTTGAAAGAAAATATACAAGGTTTGGCTTCAATGGAAATTCGGCTAACCAGTTTGTTGAGGATTTAAGAGAGAAAAGAAGAAGAATGTGAAGGATTTAGGTTCGGCAAAAAGATAGGATGAGAATTAAGAGGAGAAAGAAAAGAGAAGAGGGGAAGAGATGAGAGAAGGATAGAAAAGAATAAAAAATAGAAGAAGGAAAAAAAAATCCTAAAGGCCTAAAGTATTCGTCACTCTTTAACTATGGCCGAATGAGTGCATTTCGGCATAGGAATTCTTTTTAAATTTCAATTCTCTAATTTGCTCCTTGATTTTTGGCCAAACTCCCCAACCGATCAAAGCAGCCTTATCCACCTGCATGCACCGCTTCAGCACGCTGCTAGGAGTCCTCGTCAGACTCCAACTCCTTCCCCATGCGAGCAGCAAAAACCCAGCCACTCCTGCGCGAGATGAGGCTCAAACTCCAGACCTCATCTGCCCATGCGCCCACGCCTGAGCTACAGCCCTTGGTTTTTCTAAAATAAAAACCCACAGTTGCACACGCAGGGAATCAAACCCCTGCTCCTTTCCTACTGCTTACCACGCTTAACCACTAGGCCTGACTCCTCCTTATGTCCCATTTTAGCCCCATTTATTAATAAACCTTATTGCCCAGATCCCCTAAAGAAACAAGAATAATTATTTTTGCTAGAGTCTTGGATCGAATTTTTCCCATACTTTAAATACTTCTAAATTTATTTAAAAACTAAAATAATAATAATAATAACCATAATAATGAAAATTTCAAATACGATAATATATATTTTTTCCTAATAATAATTATAATTTCCATAAATCAATAAAAATAGATACAGTAAAATTTTCTAATAATAATTTAATTTAAACACTAAATTAACAACAATAATTTTATAAATATATTTGTATCTAATAATTATAATGATAATAATTTTCATAAAAATTAAAATATTAGTAATAACATAAATATTTTATCAATATATATTTTTAAACACTAGTAATATTTAAAACTTCTCAATATTCAGGTTTTCTTCTATCCGAATCCCAGACTCAAAGCCCAACTCTTCTACGCCCAATTTTTGGGGCGTTACACTAAAACTGTTACAAGTTGGTTTTTAAAGTTAACCAATTATTTCGCAACAGAAGTTTAAAAATCGTTTAGAACAACTCAAAAATAACATTTGTTCTCATAAAATCTGTATTTTGTCGAATCATCGTAGTTTAGAAATCATAACACAATCAAACCTAAAAATTCAAACCAAACCGTCCAAAAAGTCCGAAGAGTCCAAAAATTGAAAAACTCTCACGAAAATCAAAAATTTCAGTAAAACCATTAAATAATAATAATAATAATAACAATGAAAACTCTCAATTGGTCACCGTTAAGACTCCGTCGCCCCGACCTGCCTATGTCTAAAGATTACCTGAATAAAACAGACAAACAGATGTGAGTTTTCGTAAACTCAGTGCGTAACCAAACAGAGATAGTCATACAACACACATAGAATTTCATATACAGTCAGAACAGATTTGGACCTAAGTCCATACCAGAAACAGATATCAGAATCAGATAACAAATCAGACGTACAGAATCTTACCCCAATCTTCTATACACCATCTCCGTCCATTCATCACACTAAGTGGGGTTAAAAACACTCATCCATCCCCCTACACACCATATAGTGTCGATGCGACACATAACAGATAATATGCAGTCAAGCTGCCAGAATATAGGCGAAAGGTCATCGTACAAATCACTTCCTCCACATATACAAATCCCACCACAATATAGATACAGAATATAGATGCAAAAATAACAGAATAAACATGCTTAACATGCTCGTATATAGATGAATACATACTTAATGGTACAATCAGACATACATATCAATTTCGTACTCAGATCAATTTATCAGAGTACCAGATCACATTAAATAGGGTTTGGTTAGCCCTTACCGACCCTATGATAGGCCCACAGTCGATCGAAACAACTTGTGAGACCTTAGGGAAATTTTCAAAATTTTGGGCCCACATGCTCGTGTGGGCCCACACTCCCAGATTGGCCTTGCCCGTGTAGCCTACACGACTTGGCCCAACACTCGCACGCCCGTGTGACATGTCTGTGTAGGCCCACATGCCCAACACATTCGCCATCACACTGCCGTGTCTCGCTCACGGCCACACCTACAACACTCAGACGATCGTGTCTCCCACACAACTTGGCACACACTAGTGTGGCATCGACAGTGCCCTTTTCGACTTTCGTCGAATCTCAATTTTTCGTGTCTAGGGTAAACACCTGGTACAATTTTGATGCAAAACCACTCCCAAGACCACCAGCACCACTATCAAACTCTATCACACACACAGATTAAACCGTTGGAATGCAACTCACTACTTCACCATCTTCTCCCAAACGAACGAGAACAAATGAATTAACGACCCCCAAAGATTAAAAAATTGATTCAGAATAAGGAACGAAAAACAAAACAAAAAGAAAGCATAGAGAGAAGGAAGAGAAGAAGTGAAAATCGATGTCAGAAACTTTGAGAAGAGAGAAAAATAAAAATTAAATTAAATTTAAAAAAAAACCATAATATCACAACCCCCCATATTATCCCACTACTAACTGACTCACTAACTCTCAACCACCTCTGAATTTCACTTCCACCGAACCTCTATCACACAACTGGCACAAAAATTTTCCAGAAAGTGAGACTTGAACCCAACTTCAAACACATATTCAAAACACTTAACCACTAAATCAAATACTCATTTATGTTAAAATTCACAAAAACAAAATTAAATATTTCAGGGCGTTACATAATGACAAATTTAACCCTCAATATTTATATATTATATCAATTTTATCTTTATTTTAAAAATTTACCCCATATTTAAACATCATGTCAATTTGATCCCTGTTCTAAAAAAACATTAAAAATTCTATTTTTAAAAAATAATAATAAATTTTCTAAAATTCAAACTTTTCACTCCTCTTCCGTCCAAAGTTTTTTCTTTTCTCGGTAAATAAACAAAAATCACTCAAATACAGACATTCGCTTCTCAAAAATTAGCAAAAAGATGAAAACCCAAAATTATTAACATGATTTTGAACCTAACTTTGTTATAAAAATTAGAGTTATTTATAAAAACTTCCATTTTATTTCCCTTTATACTCCTTCAATAGCAAAATACCATGAGAAACGTTGGAAGTAGCAGAGTGTGTAACTAAAGGAGAAACTGCAGTCGGCAAAACAACCCTCTGCTGCCACAGCTGCCTACTCCATTGCAACCAAAACCTGAAATTATTGCCAATCGTTATGTCTTTGCTGTCGCTACGCCTTACCCGCCCCAACACCTGAACAGGAACCCACCCCAATACTATGAGTCGCCAGCCGTTAGGCCCTTGCCTCTTTCGGCGCCTTACGGTCATCACCATCGAAGTATGCTTATGGACCAATGATGCCACCGCCTCTAGTGTCGTATACTGAGTATCAAAAGGCAATTACTATAAGGAATACCATTTATTTGAAGAAGGGAACTTTAAGATTGATTCCTGTTAGGAAAAATCCCGGGAAGTTTTCGGTTTCTTCCACTTTCAATCAAGAGATGTTTTACTGTTCGGTTTCTTTTGTTTTCATTCTAAAAATCTCAACTTTGTAACTGGGATAGCTAAATCAAGATCAACCCCATTTTTTAAGTGTAAACTATACCAACTGTCCCTAAACTTTGTTTAAAATTATATTTCAGTCACTTAACTTTCAAAAATTACATAATAGTCACTAACATTATCAAATTGTTATATTTTTATCACTCGGCTGTTAACTTCCATTAAAAAAGTTTCGTTGCATCTTAATCCAGAGGTTAATAGCTAATTTGATCCTTGAATTAAAGTTAAAAAATCATTTTGATCTTTTAAAAATTTTCTTAACAATAATTGTAAAAAATTTTAAAAAAATTCTTAGACTACAAATTATTAAAAATATATATAAAAAATAATTTAAAAAGTCAATTTTTAAAAATTATAAAAATATTTAAATGTGTATAAATCTAAAAAATTCTTAAAATCAAAACTAATTTTTATTATATAAAAAAATCTTAAAATTTTCAAACTAAATTCCATTTGTTTTCCACCATTGATGAACACCTTCAATCACATTAATAACTTCATGTTGTGTTTCCCAATTGTAATTTTTTTTCTCAAAGCCCTAGCAAAATGGATCTCAATGCAATATTCAGATTCCACAAGTAGACCGGTTGTTGATACTCGACTTTTCAAGAAACAAAACCTAGGCTTGCAACATTATTTTCATTCTTGAGAATTGTAAAAATTTCTACCATTAATAACCTATTTACAAGATTTTCTTGATAATTATTAAAAAAAGGAGAAAATATTTAAGAAGGAAGAGGGCAAGAGAAAAGAGTTTCTATTATATTGTTTGGATTCTTTGGTATGTTTCAGTTTTTTAAATTTGAATTTTTTTTTTTAATTTATAATACAATGTACCTTACTTTTTTTCTAAATCCATCATTTTTTTTCTGTAATTCTGGTTACTAGATTGATTGAGGTTCTGAGTAACTTTCAGTTTTGAAATTTTGGAATTTTTAAATTTATAATACGAAGTGCTCCTCTTCTTCTCCAAACCCACCATTTTTTAAGTTCAAATCATGATTTTACTTTCAGTTATAAATAAAACATATAATTATTTAGTTTTAATGATCTCAGAAGAACGGAGCTAATGCCGATCTACATGAAAAAAGAGAAGAAAAAAAAAAAGCAAAGAAAGATGAAAGTAAAGAGAGCGTAAAACAACAAAGTAAGTGAAAAAACGAGTAGAATCAAAGTGAATGGATTTTTTTTTTAAGAAGTTCAAAGATTGTGATTTTTGATGAGATAGGATATGGAAAAATTAGCTACAACATTCTTGGTTTTTCCTTACTACAATTGATTTTTTTATGAATTTTTTATTTATATTTAAGACTTTTTATTATTTTTTTACAATTATTGTTAAGAAATTTTTTAAAATATCACAATGATTTTTTAATTATAGCTCAGGAACCAAATTAGCTATTAGCCCTTTGAATTAAGGTGCAACATTAATTTTTTAACAAAAGTTAAAAATCGAGTGATAAAAATGCAACAATTTGATAACATTAGTGACTATTTTATAACTTTTAAAAGTTGAGTGATCGAAATATAATTTTAAACAAAGTTTAGAGGTAATTGGTATAGTTTACCCCTTTTTTAAAAAAAATTTTGAATTTTTCAAAATAATGATTAAATTGACATCATGTATAAATATTGTGGTTAAAAATTTTAAGATCATTATGAAATTGATATAATGTGTAAAAACATTAACGATTAAATTTGTTATTTTTATACCATTTTAAAAAATGATCCATCATTATTTTATTACGAACAGGTGGCTGATCAAAAAAGATAAAATTAAAAACTTAAATAATCATTTCGTATCTTTTCATAATTAAATGATAAAAAAACTTATCAATAATTAAATAACTAACAATATAGTTTACCCTTAATTATATATATATATATATCATATGTATACTAATTCTTAATGCATGCGTTGCAAAGATTCTAAATTATTTTCTTCATGTAATCAATATTAAGTAATACTGTTGAAATTGTTCAACATAATAAAAATATGTTTTAAGTTAACACAACAAAAAATTTTAAACCACAATTAACTCAAAATTTAATAATTAAAAATATAAAATACAATTTCAAATTTAACAAAATATTTTTAATATTTATTTTTCAGTTGGCATTTGCAACAACTAAAAAGATATGAATTTAATCGTGGTTAGACGTATATTTTTACTCCAATTTAAGGATCGAAAAAAAGTTAAGATACAAGTAGACAATTGTATAAAAAAATTTAATAATAAAAACAAATTATTATTATGCTAACATATAATAATATAATAAACATAAAATAGAAGAGGATTACCTTGCAAAATTACCAAAGAAAAAAAAAAGAAAAAGATAGAGAAAAGCTTAGCAAGCAGATCACCAATGCTTTTCTTACATGTTATTAGAATCGATCGATGTGAGTGTTTGATCGAATCGAGTCGAATCAAATAAAATAAATTAGAAAAAATTGAGTTAGTCGAGTTGATGAATATTATTTTGTCATTCTAATTCAATTTGAATTTTTTTTGAATCAAGTTGAGTAAAATTGAATTCAAATTGAGTTAAATTAAAAAATTTAACATGTCAAAATAAAATCTTGTTACTTTATAACCAATTTCATGTTAACACATAAATTTGAAACCGTATCTATTTGAAAACTATTTCAAAGTAAAATAAGAAAAAATTATTTTAGTATGATAAACTTGATTTGATAATTTACTTGTTTAGGTCCTTAAAATTAATATTTTTGAAAAAAATTTAAAATTTTAAACAGTTTTTATATAATCTTTAGATTTTTTAGATTTTTTAATTTTATAATTTAAAAAATATGACATTTTAGAGATTTTTAATAAATATGTTGAAATTTTTAAAATTATTTTGATTTTGTTTTTGTCGAAAGAGATCAATTTACTCATTTTCGAAATTGACAGGGACCAAAGGGGAGTATTTACATCAATCTATCATTTAAGTTATTCAAATTATTTGAATTATTCAAATTGTGAAATTCAACTCAACTCAAACTCAAAAAATTAAATTATTCATTCTAGTTAACGCAAAAAATAATAATTAAAATAACGATTAACTCAAAATTTAAATTTTATTTTATTTTTTATGTTAAACTAAGTTTTTAGCTGAGTTACCTTCTTTTAGCTGAGTTACATTTGAGCATTGAGTTACCTTCTTTTTGCTGAGTTCTTGCTTTCAAAGTTTACTGTTGTATTTTTTTATAATCAGTGCATGGTGTTGCTTACAGTTGTCATTTATTATAGGAATTAATATTAGCCAAACTTACATGTGGTCAGAAGCGAATTTAGGGAGACTTGTAGAGGTCTCGGCCTTCTCTAAAATAAAAAATTATTATTTAGGCTTTTTAAAAGAATTTAAAATTTTAAATTAATAAAGATAAAATTATATTTTAACCCTTAAAATTATAAAAATTCAATTTAATTCATTTAAAAATTATAAAACTATAAATTATAAAAAAATAAAATTTTATTTAATCTCCTTAAAAAATTATTCTAGCTTCTACGTCGTGGCATGCATGAAGGGATACCAGTTTTCCCCCTCCATAGAATGGAGACTGAAAGTGTTTCTGATAATCATCGACCCATCATGAATCTTCAATAAGCAACTTTAATTAATGACTTTAAACAATATGACTAGTCCCTCATGTTTGTGTGTGTTTCCTTAAACAATATAAAATATATTTTATAATTAAATTAAATTAAATAATATTTTTTATAAATATTATGCATCTAATTGATTCAGTTCAATTCAACATAAATCCCGATTTCACAAACAATATGACTAATATCTATTTAAAAAATTAAGATAAAAAAATAGATCAATTAAAGATTAGTATTTTGTATTATCTATTTTCTCTATTGTTTTATACAATATTAGGGGTGGGGGGATAAGGGTGATAGGGTTTGAACTCAGGTCAAACATGTGTTTTACAAGAGTTGTAACTAGGGGTGTGCAAAATTCGATTAACCGGCCGAATTCGGTTAATCGGTCGGTTAACCGAATTAATTCGGTTGAGGGTCGGTTAAAATTTTTTTGAGTTTTCGGTTAACAGTTAATTCGGTTCGAAACCGGTCGGTTAACCGAAAAAATTAATAAAAAAATTACAATATATAAATAACCTACTATTCACTCAAACCCAATCCAACATAAACCCAAATACCCAATCTAATATATATTAACCCAAGTACCCAACCTAACCCAATTACCCAACCCAATCATAAAAACTACAAATAATTTAATAAATAAAAATAAAATCTAAAACTAAAAATAAAAATAAAAAGCATACAATTTTATACAAATAATTCGGTTAATTTAGATAACTCGGGTAATTCGGTTAATTCGATTAATTCGATTAATTCGGTTAATTTTATACTTCTTTTAACCAAAAATTAAAAAACATATAATTTTCGGTTAATTCGGTTAACCGACCAAACTAACTGAAAAATTTTCAGTTCGATTAATTTTTTTGAAAAAATTTCGGTTCGGTTAACGGTTAAAAATTTTGAAAGGTTAGTTAATTCGGTTAATGTTATTTCGGGTCGGTTAACCGATTGAACACCCCTAGTTGTAACCACCACTAAGTATAAGTGAAGACATTTTTCTCAATTTTTTAAAAATCTATAAAATAAATAATATGATAATATTCATAATAAATTATTAATTTAAAATAATTATTACCACTTAATTAGGCTTTAGATTCATGTTAAATTATATTTATTATTTTAGATTAATTATCACTCCATTAATGTTACAATTATATACTAATTAAAACTAATATTTAGCCCTATAAATATATACACTAGCAATGCATTTTCAGTTAAAATAACATCTAAAAAAATTACTAAAAAAAAATCATATTTTAACACTATTTAATAGGTTTTGTTTCCATCACAAAAAAAGTATGATTTTCATTATTATTTGATGTAGTATGATTTTCTTTATTATTTGATGTTTGATAGTTTTACTATTATTTAATTTTAATAATATATACATAATTGTGAATGTTGCTTATCATTATATTATCAAATATTATGTCTAAGGCAATGAAATATAAAGTAATGGTTCTTTATAAGTGAAATTTTTACTCATTTTCGAATAATAATTTGTTTTATCTAATTACTTAATAGTTTATTATCAATTATTTCTAACTTAATTATTTTATGTTCATTACTTTAAATGTAATTTTTTAAAAATTATTTTTCAAAATTAATAGACTTTCATTATAAATTATATCAATTATCATTTAATTAATAAATATATATTTTTAAAAAAAATTTAAAAATATATTATTTAATAAATAAAAAAATTAATTAATAAAATAACGTGTAACACAAATGAAATGGGGATTAATTATTTTTTAATAATGTTACTTGAAGTAAAATTATATTGTATGCAACAAATGCTTAAAATATGATTTTAAATTTTATTATTATATTTGAATTGTGAAATAAATTAATATATTTTAATTATGTTTAATCATTCTAATAATGAAATTAAAAACTAATTTAAAGAAAATTTTAAAGTTGGTATAAGATAAATTAGAAACACATTTATAATTTGTTGAAAAAATTGTAAATAAAAATTAATGATGAGAGATATGATATTTAGTAGACCTGTTTATGGGTTGGACTATCCAACTAAATTTGAAGGCTCGTCCGAAATTTGGGTGGGTTTATGCAAAAATATTAAACTCGAAAAATGGACTTGGGCAAAAAAATTAAGCCTGTTTAAAATATGGGTCGGGCTCAAACTTGAACATTCAATGCTCGAACCCGATCCTACTTATTTTAAGTTTATAATTTTTTATATTATGTAATCTAGAACACATTAAACAAAGAAACCTATACTAAATATATAATATGATTTTAAAGTAAACATTAAAAAATGTTAAGATTACTATATAAAATTTTTCAATAAATAAAAAATGTATAAAATTATTAAATATTAAATATTAAAATAAAACAATATAAATATTTTTTAAATAAAAAATAATATGAGCGGACCTAAAATGGATTTGAGTTAATAAAATATATTTTGGGTTAATCTTTTGCAAATATGAACAAATTTAGACAAAATTTTAAGTCTAAATTTTGCGTCAAACTGGACTTGATTATATATAAAATATGTTAATATCATATTTAGACCTAACCCAAACTCAGACTTGGTCTGGCCATGAACACCTATAACATCCGTGTAAATGTCATTTAAGAAGCAATTAATGTTACCCCAACTCTTTTATTTTATTTTCTTTTTTTTTAAATGTCAATGTCACATGCTTGAATGACTACCACATCGATTTTCCCTCTATAAAAGGAGACCAACAATGTAGTTGATAATCATCACAACCCATCCTGAATCTCATACAAGCAAGTTTTAATTAAGTAATTCAAAAAAAAAAAAAATGGCTAGTCGACCATGCTTGTATGCTTTTCTTCTGCTGTTAGCATTTCAATCCACCATGATTAAGGTGAATACTGTTTCTCTTCCACCACCTGAGTGCAGACCAGAAGTGGCTTCCACCAAAGAGAAATTTGAATTCTTATTGAACTAGCTCATATTCAAAATAGAACTTTTCTTACGTTCTTCAATTGGCCGAGGAATCAACGATATATCACCAGGTCTAGTCCAAGGTCCTATTCCCATCGGAGCTGCCGTTGCTAATCTCGACAACGCTACCCGTAAGATTATCGAGGAATTTGGTTTAGCTAGTATCGGTCATTTAAGGTTGAGATCATTTCATATATATTTTCTAATAACCCTCTTTATTAGAGTTAAAAATAGCCGTAAGGATTTTTTTTTTAAATATTTTGCAGGGTCATCATAAACACATCGCTACTAAATGCTCCAATTCCAATGCCACTGTTGGATATAAGCCCACAAACTTATAACACCTTTGTCACCATGATTTTGAATGGCACTAAAAAATCGAATCCTTCATACAATCCATACGCCAACACAAACAGCTTTCTGTTTGCAGCTGTTTTTGCTTCTTCTTTTCTAAAACAATATTACGCTGGAATTATGCCTTCGATTATCGGCAAAGATGAACGAGAGGTAACTACTCTCTCCGGCTCTTCCCCTCTTTCTTCTTTTGAATCTAATCTCAAATCACTGCTTTTCATTTTTCTTATTTAGCTGCTGTCTGGAATTGCGCTCTATGAGGCTGGAGTATTTGGAGCTCTTCGAGCAGAACTCAACGCCAGGGTCAATTTAACTGTGCCGCCATTTAATTTCACAGTGGGGAATCTCACCAACCTTTCTGCACAATTGGCTAACCGACTTGCGGGGTGCGGTGTGAAAGATGAAGGTTTGATTGTGCCACTGCAACTCGGAGCCGAGAATAGAACCAGTAGTAACATCGTGCCGGGGAATGCCAATTCCCTTGCATATGCACGGTCCGCGAGGGAGATCTTGAGGATCGTATTTACAACTGGCAACGCCACCAGGTCCGGTGGAATTTTTCCACGTGGTTTAAATGGAGCACTTTATCGACGGATCCTTACTCTAAAACTTAGCTGAGAGCTTTGAAGCATTTGTCATCACAACATCCACTACAACAAATAAGTTTTTAGTCACGGTATAGTTGTGCATGTAACAAACTTTACGTGTGGCAATAATAAAATAAGTAATTGTAGTTGGTTAATATTTGGTTAATTACTATTATGACAACATTTTTGACAAATTAAATTATATCACGAGAAAGGATTGTATGAAACAGGGATATTATCTCTTTTCAATAGTTTTATACCACATCAGTATTCTTATTTTGAATTTTAAGATTTTAATTTGAATTTGAATTTTTTCACGATGAAAATACTGATGTGACATAAAACTATTGAAAAAAGATACAGATAAAGTAACGTCACTGTTTCATACAATCATTTTCCATTATATCACATGTAAATTATAGGTTAATTCATAACCACTAATTCATCATTATTGAAATGCTAAAAATTAAGGCCAAATTTCTATTTTCCAGAAAATAATATGATAGTGACAACATATCTAGTAGTTACTATCATTAACCATTTTTGTGATGATATAATTTTTGTTAATATAAAATTTACTTTTTACAATGATGTAATTGTGACTGTTTAAATTAGATCACAAGTAAATCATCATTGTAAGTGTACAATTGCTACCAAACCCATTGGTCACTACCAATTAATCATTAATAAAATGTTAAAAATTGGCGTCAAATTCTTTTTCCCGAGAAATGATGTAACAGCGGCAACATTTTTAGTAGTCACTATTATTAATCATTATAGTGACTATATTTTTTTTCATTATAAATTTTACTTTTTTTACTGATGTAATTTTGACGGTTTAACTTACATCACAAATATACTGTTACAAGTAAATCTAATTTTGACGGCTTACAATAATTGTTATTTAATAAAAGTCATATTTCAAATAATTTTCATGACATTTGTTATTAAAACAGTACCATGTTATAATGTGTTATGAAAAATCCTAAAAATTGAATATAATTTTAATTTTGAAAAGTAATTCCATATAATAAAAATTATTTTTATTTTAAATTAAATAAATTTTTATTTCACCCAAAACAAACAGTATCCTTTTAGACAAATTGATAGAATATAAGGATGTAACTGTTATTTCAGTCAAAAAAGGGTATTCTTTCTCAATGAATAATTATCGAAGTCCCTTTCAACACCTCATAGAGACTCAATGATAAAAAGAATTCAACTAGGCTCTTCCACTAATGGAAACCGTCAGTTAACCAGTTTAATTGTTAACGGTGCTGATGTGGCATGCTATGCTAGCAAAAATATTTGAAATTATTTAAAGATTTTAAAATATTATTTTAAAATTAATGAAAATATATACATTTAGAATGAACTTAGATAAATGGTTGTCCAAATTCATTTAATTCTAGACAACCAAGTGTCCAAATTCATTCTAAATAAGTACAAAACTATAGAAAAATAAAAATTACAAAAGTATTAAAAAATAACTAAATATTATAAAAACTTAATTTGAATCTGGACCTTTGTTCAAAAAATATAGAAAAGTATTAAAAAATAACTAAAGAATTTTAACTGTATTAATGTACCACCCCTAACCCGTATCCATCGCCGGACTAGGGTTAAAGGCATTACCGAACAAATCAAAACATCTAACATTCATTTAGTAATCATCATAACATCAGAGATCAAATATCAAAATAGAGTCCCTTATATAGGTCATCGAGACCTTAAACGTGCTTTAGAAAGGGGTCAGGACTAATCCAAACATATACAAAATTTTTCACAACTTAAATAATTTTCAAA
The DNA here is from genome assembly GCF_007990345.1 of Gossypium hirsutum. Taxonomy (NCBI): domain Eukaryota; kingdom Viridiplantae; phylum Streptophyta; class Magnoliopsida; order Malvales; family Malvaceae; genus Gossypium; species Gossypium hirsutum. The sequence continues at coordinate 1,418,636 of NC_053435.1, forward strand.
GTTATACAGGTCACACGCCCGTGTGAACAGACCGTGTGCCTTACACGGCATTAGACACACCCGTGTGTCTAGGCCGTGTTCAAACAGGGCAACCATACTGACTTGCTCACATGGCCACAAGACACGCCCGTGTACTTTGGCTATGGTCGAATCTGACTTGAGCCACACGGCTAGCCACACTCCCGTGTGTCTTGACCGTACTCGAGCCTGACTTACATTTGTAGGGTACCCCAGAGGACACATGGCCGTGCAACATAGCCATGTGTCGAACACGACTGAGACAACACGCCCGTGTCTCTGCCCGTGTGGACAAAAATAGGTCATTTGAATAGCCAACTTGCCACCCCAATTGGGTCAAACCTACAAGCACCAAATCAAGCATAATTGATCAACCATTTCAGCCAATATATTTACCAAATAATACATAATTCATGCTAAAACATTGCAATTCATTTCCATTTTCATTTCATCACTCAATTCATACCAAAACTTAAACTAACATCATGCCTAACCAAATGATCAATACATCATTCAAACACATGCTATGAGCTTGCCAAACTTCATCTATTTTAACTAACCAAAATCATACCAAAACTTGAACACTGGCATCATAAATTATATACCATTATCAAACTATAAGTTCAAATATAAACTAGCCAAATCACATGGCTAAATATATATATAAACATCTCAAAACATAATTCCATAACTACTAGCCTATACATGCCAGACTTCAAAATATACATTTTCAAAGTACCAAGATGAGGTTCGATAGCGTGGTGACGATCCTTGATGATTCCCGAGCTCACAGTAGCTACGATATCTATAAAAAAATGCAAATACACACAAAGTAAGCTTTCAAAAGCTTAGTAAGCTCGTACCAAAAATCATAAACAGTATATAAATTATGAAACTTCAATACATAAGTATTTATAATTTCTCAAATCATCTATCAATTCTATGCCAATACAATTCATATGTTCATACCAATTCAATGAACTTCACATACATAATATCATCTACCACATAGGTATCGTACATACCTGAACCTTCCGTACTTATTAATTTTCGTTCTCACCTTCCGTTCGAATATTTTAAGACTCTCTGTGAATTACTATTGCTTCAAACTTTCGCACACCTAGTGCTTTAAAGGTTAGCCGAAGCTAGAATGATTCTGCACACTTAGTGCCATTTTAATTAACCGAAACTATATCAGTATCGCACACTTAGTGCCTCATATAGCCGTAGCCAGTTTAAATTGCACACTTAGTGCCAAATACCATTGATTTACCATCGTATAAATCCAAACCAAATATATATACGATTCATGTATAATTAAAGTAGCAAAACATACTTATAACATCATATTTTGTGTACGAACTTACCTTGTACTCGAAATTTGTCGACTCGGATTGTTTACTCTATAATCTTCGACTTCCCTTGGTCTAAGTTCAAATTCCTCTTTTCTTGATCTATACGTATTCAAAATTAATCATGTTATTCACCAAATCATTCAAAACAATCCATATACACATATTTAGGGTATTTTGCAAACTAACCCTCACATTTTTACGTTTCGACACTTTAGTCCCTAATTCACAAAATCAGAAAATACATATAATTTGCTTATACACAAGCTTAGCCAAATATTCTTCTCTCTCATACAAGTCCATACATTTAATTTATTTCACATTTTAGTCCCTAAAAATAACATTTTTACAATTTAGCCTAAATTGCTCAAATTCATCAAAAATCCAAAGACAAAACATGTAAACCCAACATCAAGCTTTCATATTTCACCATTTAACAACACAAAACTTATGAATTCATCCATGTCATATTTCAAAATCATCATCAAAATCAGAAATTAAGACATGGGCTTGATAGTATACGAAGCAACGATTACAAAAACGTAGAAATTATCAAAAACCGAGCATAACACATACCTTAATTAAGCCTTGTGTGTGTCGAAACTTAAAGCTCTCCAAACCTAGGTTTTCTTTTCTATTTTCGGTGTATGAACATGCATAATGGCCTTATTTTTTATGTTTTGTTGTAATAATATTTACTTTAATATGCATTTTACCTTATTACCCTTGCATTTAAAACATTAATATGTCATTAACTAATATCCACTAATGTCATTTAATCATAAGTTTGGTCAAATAACCACATAAGGACCTCACAATTATAAATCCAAGTCAAATAGGCACTTTTAACATCTAGCACACAGCTTTTACACTTTACGCGATTAGGTCCTTTTATCAAATTAAGCACACAACCAATTAAATTTTCAGACGAAACTTTCACACATGATAATTCACATATTTTAAGCATGGAAAAATAATATTAAAACATTTATCTGACTCGGATTTGTAGTCCTGAAACCACTATTGCTACTAGGGTCAAAACCGGACTGTTACAATTAACAATTGGACTTGAATTTTTAAATTTAAAAAGTAAAAATGCTAAATTATTGAAAATAAAAGTAAAAAAAAACTAAATTTTAAATATAGAAAAAGTACAATTACTTAGAGCGTATTTTAACATTTATTAATACATTAAAATAAGTTTTTAAAAGTAAAAATTTTAAAAATGCCACAAGTAAGAAAAGGTTAAAAGTTTAAGGTTAAAAGGTTAAAAAAATCGAAAGGAAAGATAATATGGTGGAATGGTTAAAATAAGTATGGGGGAGCAGTTGAAAATTGGGGGATGAACGTAAAAAAAAAAGAAAAAGAAATTCTATCCGTTTAAAAGAAATTAGCTATTACTACTTAGACTTGTTATTGTAAAAGTATTTTCATTATTTATTTCATCCTCCCTTGGGTACGATCATAGGAATACTGTAACAACCCCTACCCGTATCTGTCGCTGGAATAGAGTACGAGGCATTACCGAGAAGCACGAAACACTTATAGATAATTTAAATACATTTTCATAACAACTTGTCTCGATTTCATACTATTTCGTATTTAAGCTTTATTCACTAAAGTCTTTGAAATATCATCTTTATGCAAATAATACACATGAGGTACATAATTCCGTAGTTATAAATGAACACATTTATCAAACATATTCCATGTTTTTATATATATATATATAGTCTCAAATTTACATGTATCAATTACCATCACTTCCTCGTATTTCAGACAAATACGTGTAACAATTTATAAATATGCAATTCACTAACTCTTTCTGCCAATCACGATTTAAATTGCCAAATCACTTATTGAGCCCAATTTCAATGTACACTAAAATCTATCATATAAATTTGGATGTACGTATTCATCAATAAATTCCATGTACAGATATCATCATCTCTTATTTCCACATACATTTACTTTCCACATTCATGAATTCAAATAGCATATACAAGACATACCAATGAATTTCAGGTACGTTTTCATGATATTTCATTTCGAACTCAGATTATTTCATACTAGAAGTTTTCTCATTAATTCATTTGGAATACCAATTCATACGGATAATACACTCAAGGCGTAGAAATATATAATCACAAATGAACTCATTCATCAATCGGGTTTTATGCTCATGTCTCATCAACTCGTATTTCCTTATGTCACATAATTCCATGTAATACTTACCAAACGTTTTCAAATTAGTGAACATCTTACGGAATTGGTCTGCACCAGTATGCACTGAATTTCACTGACAATCACTGATGCCATAGCATAGCTATGGTCTTTTCACTAGAATGCCATAGCTCAGCTATGGTCTTACATTTTATACACATATCACACCGATGTCTTATCCCAGATATGGTCTTACACAGAAATCACTTGTCACTTGTAGCCGAAGCTATCACTATTCACTGATCAGGTAGCCGGAGCTACCATTTTTCACTAATCAAGTAGCCGATGATCAGGTAGCCGAAGCTACCACTTTTTACTTGCCATTTGTCCTTGATCAGATAAGTGTAGCTGAAGCTATCACTTATCACTTTCATTTGTCCTTGATCAGATAAGTGTAGCCAAAGCTATCACTTATCACTTTCACTTATCCTTGATCAAATAAGTGTAGCCGAAGCTATCACTTATCACTTTCACTTGTCATTGATCAGATAAGTGTAGCCGAAGCTATCACTTATCACTTGTTGCCATGGTCCAACCATGGTCTTTTCCTTCAATTTATCTTGTCACTGAATTGTAATGCTCAATTTGATCATTTATTCAATTTTCATGTTTTTACATTATTCGCGATTTTATCATCAATACATATAAAATAACACATCATGAAATTCATAAAATTAACAAATGGTCACTAAAATTTAGTTATACAAACTCACAAGTACGATTTTTGTATTATAACGATATTCATAATTTCATAATAAATATTCCAAATAAAATATTATATCATTTCTAATTCAACATTTATCGATTATAATCGGGCATGTGATCAAGTCATTCATATATATATATTTACTTTTCCTCCTCCTCCTCTCCATCCACATCCTTAGTATAAATAACACACTTGTAAGTAACATCATCCATAATTTTCACTATTTACTTATGTGAATATTCAAGCTATCCATCCGTGTCATAGTCACTAAATCATTTTTATCTTGAGCTACAGAACTCTAAATTAAGATCCATAAATTTTCCCAGAAACTAGACTCATATTTTTTCTTTCCATAAAAATTTCATAATTTTTGGTTGGGCCAATTAATACAGTTTATTCATTGAAGTCTCCCCTGTTCTGCTGTCTGACAGTTCCGACCCTTCTTCACTAAAAATTAATTATATTCTCGTACTGAATTCGAATGATGTCCTAGTTTGTTTCTCTTGAAAATAGACTCATTCAGGATTCTAAACATATAAATTTAAGCCCCTAATTGTTTTTATCCAATTTTTGATGATTTTTCAAATTCAGAACAGGGGAACCCGAAATCATTCTGACCTTGTCTCACAAAATTTATCATATCTCAGGATTTACAATTCCATTGCTTACATAATTTCTTCTATAAGAAACTAGACTCAATAAGCTTTAATTTCATATTTTATTCATCCTCTAATTCCATTTCTAAAATTTTTGGTGATTTTTAAAAGTTAGACTACTGCTACTGTCCAAAACAGTTTTAGTGCAAAGTGTTGATTTCCATTTTTCCCCAAATTTCACAATTCATACAATTCAGTCCTTACTCAATTAACCCATCAATTAAGATAATTTTCTCAATTAACACTTTTCCTAGACATTAGAATTTATTTCATAACTATTGAAATTCAGAATTTCCACATGAAACTTTAACTTCAAACTCTTTTACAATTAGGTCCTAAACATTCACTTTCTATTCAATTCTTTCAATAAAATCAGCATATAAACAATTTAAAGCTCTAATTTCATGCCAAATCATCATATAGTTCCAGCACATATTCATAGAAACTTTCAATTTCTTTCATAGAATTAAAAACTAATGAATTCAACAAGTGGACCTAGTTGTAAAAGTCACATAAACACAAAAATTTCAAGAAATAATCAAGAATTTAACTTAATTGAAGTAAAAATATGAAAAACCAGCTTGAAGGAACTCTTCCATGGTGTTTTTGCTGATGAGAATGCAGAAAAATAAAGAGAAATCTAGATAATTCCACTTTAGTCCTAGCTTTATTAAGTAAATTTTACAATTTTCCAATTTTGCCCTTAATTCTCCTTATTTTCTTGCTGATTTCATGCCTTGCCGTCCAGCCCAAAGAGTCCTTGGGTCTATTTGCCTTTTAAACCCTCTTTCTTTTATCATTTAAGCTATTTAATCATTTCTCACAATTTTGCATTTGATACAATTTAGTCCTTTTTGTTCAATTAACTATCAGAACTTTAAAATTTCTTGACGAAACTTTAATACTAACTTATTAACGCTCCATAAATATTTATAAAAATATTTATGGCTCGATTTAAAATTCCTGAGGTCTTAATATCTCATTTTTCGATTCTAATTATTTTAATATTTATTTTTAGTACGCTATTCACTATTTTTAAAAAAAAATTTCCTAACTTCACATTTAACTTATACTCACTAAATTAATAATATTTCCTACTCATTTGTCGGATTTAGTGATCTCAAATCACTGTTCTGACACCACTGAAAATTAGGCTGTTACAACTTCTAAGTATTTCGTTATACAAACTATATTACAATTTGACCCGTGCACTTAAGGAAACTATCATTCTCAATTCTTATATTTTTGGTGTTTTATTTATTCTATAAATGATAGTGTGTTTATCGGTGGTTAGTTTTCTGGGCTTAGTTGATTATTATTGACGATTTGTTAAAAATTTCTTCACAATTGCTTTACCAATGACAAAGTTGTTGTAGAAAAATGTTGATTTTGTTTGGTCGGATAAATTTCAACAGAGTTTTGACCAGTTGTAAGCTTTATTGACAGAAGCTCCAGTATTGATTCTACTTGAATCCAGGAAAGAATATGTTGTTTACAATGATGTGTTGCTTAGTGAGTTGGGTTGTGTATTGATGCAGGACGGAAAGGTTATAGCTTACACTTCTCGATAGCTTAAACCACACGAGAGAAATTATTCTACTCACGATTTAGAACCGGTCCCGATAGTTTTCGCTTTGAAATTTTGGCGACATTACTTGTACGGCGAGAGATGTCATATTTATACCAATCACAAAAGCATAAAATATTTGATGATTAAAAAAGAATTGAATCTGAGGCAACGAAAATGGCTTGAGCTGCTGAAAGATTATGATTTAATAATCAATTACCACCCCGGGAAAACTAATGTTGTAACTAGCGCATTAAGTCGAAAGTCTTTATTTGCACTGAAAGCGTTGAACACTCAATTGACCTTAAATCGCTATGGGTCTATTTTAGCTTAATTGAAAGCTAGATCGTTTTTTCTTCAGAAAATCCGAGAGTTACAAAATGATGACTTGAAATTGATAGCTAAATGTGAACAGATTCAGAATGACTAATCTACTGAATTTAGTGTTGGTAATGATGGTACCTTATACTTTCGCAACCGATTATGTGTTCCAAATTATCCAGAATTGAAACTAGACATTTTATCTTAGGCTCACGGTAGTACGTACTCAATTCATTCGGGTAGTACTAAAATGTTTTGTGACCTGAAGCAGATGTATCGATGGCCAAGAATGAAATAGGGGATTTCTGATTTTGTAGCTAAATGTTTGGTATGCCAATAGATTAAAGTCAAACATCAGATCTCGTTTGGATTATTATAGCCTGTTATGATTCCTAAATGGAAATGAGAGCAAGTCACGATGAATTTTGTATCTAAATTGCCTTTGACACCGAAGAAGAAAGACTCGATTTAGGTTGTTGTTGATAAACTGAAGAAACCAACTCATTTTATTCCAACCAAAACAGACTACTCACTTGAAAAGCTAGCTGAGTTGTATGTATCCAAGATTGTTAGATTACACAGAGTGTCGTTGTCTATTATTTCTAATCGAAACTCAAGATTCACTTCTAGATTTTAAGATAAACTTCATGAAGATCTGGGTACTAAACTTAATTTTAGTACAGCGTTTCATATGCAGATAGATGGACAGTCGGAACGGGTAATACAGATTTTGAAAGACATGTTACGATGTTGTATCATTGAGTTTGAAGGTAGTTGGGAAAAATATTTTTCTTTAGTCGAATTCGCCTATAATAACAACTATCAGTCCTGTATTAAAATTGCACCGTTTGAAGCTGTATATGGAAAAAATTGTAGAACTTTGTTATACTAGTCAGAATTGAGCGAAAGCAAGTTAGTTAGGATAGATTTTATTCGAGAAACTAAAGATAAATTCTATGTTATTCGAGATTATTTGAAAACGGCCTCTGACCATCAGAAATTGTATGCAGACTTGAAAAAAAAAGATATTGAATTTCATATCTGTGACAGAATATTTTTGAAAGTCTCCCATTGAAGAAAAGTATTACGGTTTGGCAAAAAAGTGAAACTTAGTCCAAGGTTTATCCGGTCGTATGAGATTGTCGAGTGAATTGGTCTTGTAGCTTATAGGTTAGCATTACCTCCCGAAATCGAAAATATTCACAAATTTTTTCATGTTTCGATGTTGAGGCAATATAGGTCAAATCCTTCACATGTGATTTCTTCCAATGATATTGAATTACAGCTTAATTTGTCGTATGCAAAAGAATCAGTAGCAATTTTAGCTTGGGAGGTGAAGGAACTTCGTAATAAACGGGTACTGTTAGTGAAAGTTTTGTGGCACAGCACGGTCTTGAGGAAGCTACATAGGAAACAGAAGAATCGATGAAGTCACAATATCTGAACTTTTTCTCAATTAAAAAATTTTCAAGGATGAAATTTCATAAGGGGAAGAGTTGTAACAAACTGTTTTCAGTGGTGTCGGAAACAGAGGTTTCAGGACCACAATTCTAATGTGTGAGTCCGTAAATATTATTTATTTAATATTTACTATGTTATTAGAGTGTCGTATTAAAGTTTGGTACAATAATGTTTATGTTTGAATATTTAATTAAAGAAAAAGAACTAAATCGTAAGTGTTAAAGCAGCTTCGATTCTAGGTTCATCTTTGATGGAGCTATGGCATAAGTGTTTAGGACATCCTCAAATTACTTTCTTTGGTTAATAACTCTAGGGAACATTTAAATAAAGCATGTGAAGTGTGTCATCGTGCTAAGCAGGCTAAAGAGTCTTTTCCTTTAAGTAGTAATAAAGCATTAAGAATTTTTTAATAAATACATTATGATTTATCAGGACCTTATAATCCCTCGTCTCCCTATGGAGCAAGATATTTTTTGACATTAGTTAATGATTTTTCACGTGTTGTATGGGTATATTTATTGGTTGATAATAAAGGTTTTTCAATTTTTTATGTCCTTTAATTCCATGATTGAGCGCCAAACACAAATTCTAGATTTTGAACAATAAATATAGGCCAAAGTAAAAAAAATAAAGGCTTAATGGTGTAAAAAACCTTAATTTTTTTAAAAAAAATTAATTGAGCCTCTGTTTGCACTTAATTAGCTACTTAAACTACCAAAATGCATCAAAAAAAATTTTTGACCACTAACTTTAATGGTTAATGCCCTAGTTTTTTTTCTTTTATTAGTTATCTTCATCACATGCCACGTTGTGGTTGCAACACATGAAGAAAAAATGATGAAATTTTATTAAAATAAAAAAATATTCAAAATATAGAAATTATAAAAATATTCAAAATCATAAAAAAATAGAAAAATATTGTAAAAATAAAAAATAGAAAAATATTTAAAATTTAGAAAAAATTTGTTAAAACTATAAAAAAAATATTTAATTTGTTAATATAAACCTCATTGATTTTGTTCCATGATATTTTTAGGAAAACTAAATAATTTTCTTCATATATGTATATATATAGATAGATATATATATATGTATTAGGTGAATACATATACATGACATTGTTGCATATCTTTTTACACAATGGTTGAAGAAAAAACATAAACTAGCTCTTTCTTAAGCACTTAAGAAGGTTAAAGTAGGTAATTAATTAATTTTCTTTAAATATTTATATTTGATATATATTTTAATATAAATAGACAATTAAAAAATTAAAAACATTTGTATTTATGTTCACCTTTGTAATTCGAGTAACATATAAATAATTAAAAATGAAAAAATTTAAAATATTATAAAATTATTAAAAATATACAAATTTATTAAAAATATAAAAAATATATAGAAATTTATTAAAAAAACCGACAGTCCTAAACTTCTTTATATGTGTTCTTTAAGTTTTTTATCCCAATTTAATACCTTCTTTAATATTACTCAATTTAGCTTCTTAACTCTTCGTATACGAAAGCGGTAAAGAAATAAAAAGATAATGAGACACGAAAATAGAAAGGCTTTGAACTCTTCGTATACGAGAATAAAAGTTCCAATGGGATAGTTTCAACCTTTCTTTTATTTTTTTGTTTTAAATCATAGTTAGTTGTTTGTTTTCTTGATACATATAGAAAGCTCAAATTTACAACTATTCTTATTAGGTTTTTAATATTTTCCAAAATTTTTAATAAATTTTAAATATTTTTCTATATTTTATATAAAAGTTTAATATTTTCTTTTATATTTTCTCCCTATATATTTTTATTGATTATAATAATAATTTTTTTCTTTTTTTCACCACGATGTAACACTTGGTGGAGATTAAATTTTATAATTTTTATATTTTAATAAACTTTTTATAATTTTTATATTTTTAATAATTTGAATATTTTAAACAAGTTTATAATGAATTTTAAACAGTTTTCTATATTTTTCATAAATTTAAATATTTTTATAAATTTTGAACATTTTTAAAATTTTTATTGATTTTAATAAATTTTTATCATTTTCACCATGTGTCAACAACCATAACGTGACACATTTTTTGAAAAAAATTGAAAGGCTTTCTCATCTTTACACTAAAAGTATTTTAGTAAAATAAATAAAAACTCATAACATATCTTAAAACTATTAATAATTGCTATACAATTTTCAAATCAACCAATTCTAGAACATTGATTTTTACATATATAAAACTCATAACAAACCAAATGATATGATTATAAACTCATTTATATAAAATTATATTAATATGTGATTTCATTAATTAGAAAATTGCTAATATATGTTCCATATAAAATGACTGCTGCATTTTCTTATTTGCTGGTTGGAATTGCACTCAACGAGGCAGCAGCAAATGGAGTTATCTGACCACTACTCGACGACAAGGCCTAGTTAGCACTGCCGCCTTATACTTTCACAACCTTACTGCACAAGTGGGTAACCAACTTAGAGCTTGGGGTGTGAAAGATGGAGGTTTGATAGTGGCACTGCAACTTGGAGCAGAGAATCGAATTACCACTAACATCGTACCGGAGGATGTCAATTCCCTTGCATATTCATATTTTGAACTATAGCTCTTGAAGATCTTGTTTACAACCGGCAATGCCACCAGGCCCGGTGGAATTTTTTGCCTAATTCCAGCCCTAAAACCTAGCTAAAAGCTTCCAAGCATCGGCAACCAAATCACCTGCCTGCACCATAGACATCTAGACTGAAATGAATAAAGCAGTTTATCTATTAGCTTTGCACTGAGATAAAGCAGGAATGTTACTTAACAACAATATCATATTTTCATTAATTCCCTCTATAATTCGCCAAACAACCAGTGCATCTATTGGTGTTTCAAGGGAGATAACTCTTTTTTTCTCACAGTTTCACAGATGAAACATACTTAGTACAACTAAAAAAGGAAAGGGGGGACTCTCAGTAATGTCCCTCTCTTGACAATATATTTAGTTCGTCTCAAAGACAAACCAGATAATACAATCATAATCAACTGCAAGTGGTAGTTTCTGGCAAAGTTTTATGCTGACCCTTCATCTTGCTTTGCTTTGTCTGACTTTTGCTTCGATGGGTCTAACGGAGATGAAGTGCCCTCCACTCCCATCTCTGCTTTTAGGTCATTGATGCTTTGCTCCAATTCGTTTATACGGTTTCCCATGTCGTCGAGTGCTTAGGAGTTAAGTAAACAATAGTTGTCCCACGCTAAATGGTAATACTATTTTCATTTAAAGTAATGCTAATAATAGTGTGAAACATGACCAAGTTTTGAACTTCTTAAAATCTGGCCAACATAACAATTATTAGATAGAGGTTCACATCATTGTCTCAAAAAGCATCTTAGTCTTATAATCTAAGATTTCCCCATAAGTTGACAAATGTACATAACTAATATTTAGACAATCCAACCTATTTATGTAACAATAAAATTAAAAGCTCAACAAGAAAACTAGACAAATTTTTCATTACCAAATACGACAAACCATTTACTAGTGACATTTGATATATTTGACAAAGTTGTTATCTTATGAAAGAACATGTGAAAGGATATTCTTGGTGATAATGGAATCAGACATTGTTTGAAACCTAGATTGCTGCAAATAAAATCTTTGTCAATACAGATATAAAATCCAACAAGAGAGGGTCCAACTATAACTCACTCACCATTTGTTGAAGAAGATTTTGCACCTACAAAATTCCAAGAAATCATTATCAAAGACTTATATAAGTAAGGAAAAATAAAAAAACCTAAGCAAATCACTGCTGATTTACATCCATTAGAGACTATTATCCGACTAGGCAATCTAAAATGTTCCTAATTAATCAAAACTGGCAATAGTTATGCCCTCCAGGTGCTAGCAAGAAAACATACATTAAAAGCAGTTCTTGTTCATGTTATAATATATATATATATATATAGAGAGAGAGAGAGAGAGAGATTAGGAACTCACAAAAACAGTCATATCAGCAGTGCTTTGCTTTGAGTCATCCGAATTTTGCCCATCCTACAAAGAGTATAACAGTTAGCGGCCATACCACACATCATTAGCATAAGACCTTACAACAAAATTAAATCCTTAGCTACGCTGAAAATGTACTATAACGAACTTTACACAAATAATCAAAATTTCTTTTGAACCTTGGAGGAAGCTGCAAAAGGAAAAAAAAAACAAGAAGAACAAGGAGTTCTACGCCATTAATTAAAATTCGGGTATCAGAACAAGTAAAACCTAAAAAAAGTAATGAAAACTACACTAAAACTAATAATAGAGCCCCCCCTAAATTAAAACACGAACGCCAGCATTTCAAGCGCAAACATTTTTAATCCAAAAAAATAAAGGTGACTAAATCAAATATATAATAATAAAATCCAAATGAAGCGTCAAAATCCATAAAGATCCACGAGTTTTAGAGAAAAAAAAAAGATCTAAATCAAGTCGCTCATTATTTCAAAATCCTTTATGAACAATGAGGATTATGAGATTAGATCGTAGCGTTCTGGCTAATTAAAAAGGATTGGAGCAAAGTGATAATGAGGAAGATTATCAGTTCAAATTATTGTAAAAAAAAAATAAGAAAGAAGAACAAGGAAAGGGAGTAACATTAACCATTGTTTTTGCAGTGGATCTTTGGTGCTCCCCCGTTGCTAACCCGACCCGTAGCTTCAATTTGAAAAGTTGGGCGAAATTAAAATTTGTGGCTTCGCTCTCCTTCTTTTATAGGCTGGTGGTCCCCTTCCTTTTTCATCCCGGCTTGCACCTTTTATTTACGCAATTGCCACTTCCTCGTGATAAATAGTTTATATTTAATTTATTATTCTAAATTTTGTATAAAAAAATTTTAATGAAAAGGAAAGATTTTGGAATTAATGTTCGAATTTGTAATTATCTATCTCGAAAATTTGAATCTGCATCTCTCTCATGTGATTTACCAAACAGTTACATGTAAAAAGTGACGATTTTTTAATTAAGTTTTAAAAAAGAAAATACAAAATGTGAAGGGTATTTCTGTGAATGCGAAATGGGAAACTCCAGCGAGTGAGGGAGCGCCTAGTGGATTCAAAATACAAATATTAAGTAATGGATCCCTTCAAGTGAAAGTCTTTCAAGGGAATGGATTCATCATTCATCAATTGCTAAAAGAAAGAAAGTTCAGACAAGCATTTCATCCAACTGAAGTACATCATGATTACTGGCCCAAACAAAAGAAAGTACATCATGATTCTAGGCACGTGACTCTCACACATGCATCTATACCTCTTCCTTATCTGTGAAGTGTAAATTAAGAATTTAAGAAAGAAAGTTACAGTTTGCCTGGATTCCCACCTCGTAAAAGCTTTTGATAAAACAGCGCGCGCTTCATTTTACCTTTTGACTATCTGATTTATCGCTCTCGTAAGGATTCTCGGCCATAGAATACCATAAACCACACACTATAAGTAAGTGAAGACAAAGGAGTAGGAGAGACGAATACAAGTTTGATGGAAATACGTTCCAGCACAGCTCGACTCCTACGAAAATCAACACGCTGTACAAACAAAAATATTCATGAATTATTACAAGGAACTAACTGCAACCAGTTTTATTCAAATCCGCATTGGGAGTAAAGAATTTACCGAAGCAACGTAGGGAAAGCTGTTATCCACAGAAGGTGAGGCAAACTATAGAAATACCTGCAATCAGATGAGGGATCAGAAATGGTCTGATTCCATGTATAAGATTTATGTAGAGAAAGAACCGATTATACATAAACTAGAAAAGTGCTTATCCAGATACTTGTACTATAGCACAACACTTACCACGAGTAGAATTGATAATGTAATGAACGGGCACATATAATGCCGATGAAGTTTCCAACAAACATCGTTGTCACAATATCTGGATTCATTTCCACCAAGTTTAGTATTGCAATGAAGAACAGAAGGAATAAAGGGATTCTTTTCAAAAAAGAACCCATGGAAGGGTCACAACTTACGTTCTTTCTTGAGGGTTTTCGGCCATGCAGAGCAAGATGTTATCGAACAGAAACTAATCCTCGAGCGCAAAAATTTAAAAAGCCCACCTTCATGCCTGCAAACCGTATATAAGAGCAATCAACATGATGTATACAAGATACAAGGCAACAATATAGCCTAAAAGGCTAAAAACTAGAAATTTTATGATAAATAACACAAACATTCCCCAAATTACATTTTCCTGAAAAAAAATTTATTCATAATCACATGTTTATCACTTTTTACTGAGAACATAAGCCATTTCACTTACTTGCACCATTTATAATGAGCGAATACCACGAGTAATACAAGGTGAGCAATCAGCAAAGAGAGAGCAAATTCCTTTGACACAAAAATTGGTTCGGGAACAAACTTGAAGTTGACAGACCTAGCCAAAGGATAAACATCAAAGTTAGAACTCAACAACACCCATCGTTGTGCAAGTAAAATACAGAAAAAGTTGTCTGAAAAACAATGAAGTGCAAAGTGCAGACCACTCTAACAGACAAAACGACAAGCATGCTCATGCATATAACCACCTGTTAGGAAATGTCATCTTGAACCTTTATCGCTTAATTGGCTAAAAGAAAAACCTTTATCCCTTCAAAAAGTTACTAAAGAACAGTACTCCTGACCCCTAAAATCTATACAGCTCTTTGTATGAAAAGCTATATTTTTCAGAGGCAACTTTATATTAAGAATCGAACTACTCAAAATATGTTTAATACCCTCAAAAGCAGTAACAGAACAAATATTATAACGCATATGCACTGTGGAGTGCTTTTGCATGAGTTTTAAAATTTAAGTTCATTGACTGCAAAACGGCACACAATCCTTACGGAGATCAAAGAAATAATTTCTTATCAAAATGATTTATAAAAAACAAATTTCTCAAGTTCGGAATTCTTTAGGTCATGTTTTGATCTAGCAATACAATATGTAGTCCTATGCACAAAAGAAAACCCAATATGTAACCAAGCTGATGGGGCTATCAAGCTAATATTACTTGAAATATCAATAATAAAAGAAAAAGTAGGTAAACAATATTTTTATTTACCACCATTCAGAGAAATGGCACTGATTAATCCTGTCAATATGTTAGTAATCGGCAACTAAGGGGAAGGGTGAGCATTTTCAATACTGTAAAATTACCAGAAGTGGATGAAGATGCGTCCAAGATTAAAGGCTCGTGATATATATTCAATTGGAAATGATAATAAAAATGGCAGCCCCAGCACAATCTGCAGAACCCTTTACTGAGTATGAAGAAAAGAATCAACACACTGGCAGGCAATGCCTCCTGCCACAAACATTAAGTGCAGTAGTCCAACTCACCTAACCACATTGAAAATAAGTTAAGATGCATGGAGATTTATATTTACTTCCCGTGTTAAGAGAGGAAAAGAATGTAATCTATAAAGCAAGGAAGGGAAATAGAAATAGAAATCTCGATTAACAGGAAATTCTTAATGCTAATTATAAGTCCTCAAGGGCCAAAGAGGAATAGTTGACACACCTGCACAAGTGCCGCACCAGCTAAAGCTGATATTACCCCACTGATACTCATAGCCTGTTATAAGAAGTGATAACAAAGAAAGACAGAACTGTTTAAGTATAATATCTAACCTAGTTGCTAATTACTAGAAAAATGTAATCAAGCAGAAGTTAATGCACCTTTAGCATGAGTATAAAAAGAGATGGAGCATAGAGTAGGACATTCATCTTTATCGAAACGGCAGCACTACACATAAAAAAAGAGGCAAAGTTGGATCCACTTCTTTTCTTTTCCTTCTTAGAAGGAGAAAAAGCTACTGATAAAATGACCATAGTACCTAAAAATAATCAACCCCAAATGCCACCATCCAAAAAGAATAGATCCCATTGCAGCATGGAGGAGTGTCATTGCGAAACAGTCATTAAACAGACGAAGCACAAATATTGAGTGAACTCGCTTTGAAAGACAAAGCAGGATAAGAGCCCACCACGGAAGCTGCAAAGACGTTTTAAGAACAGTAAACGATAATATAGAAAACCAAGACAACGAAATACAGAGTAAGAAACATTAACAATCAAGAACATTTTCATTTAAATCACCAATCTCGAGTTTACTAGTTTCGAACTTTCAGAGCACTCAGACAAAGAAATATATTTATCAGCTTTACCAAATCATATAACTAATCAGTAACAAAAAGCAAAAATAGCCTATATTAATGCCTGAACGGTAAACAAAAGCAAATTTCATACCACATCGGTCTTTACATAGATTAATAAGACAATGCCCAGGTTTATGATGTATAAAATCCCAAACAAAATCTGCAATCAAAAACAAAATAGAAGGTAGCATAAATAAAGCACAGATCACAGACAAGAAAATTCAATTTGACTAAGCACAAAGATCACCTGAGCTGGAAAAACTTGTCCTCCAGTAACATACTGAATAGCAGAATAAACATAAAGGAAACCAGCTGGATAAACAAGCGGTCCAGTGTCTCCTTTCAAGTTCTTATAATCTCTTTCTCCTCCAAGAAACCCACTTACCTGTCATCTTAATAAACACTAATTCCACATTATCCCATCAAATAAAAACGAATAGCCAAATTAACCCATGAAGTAAATTAGCTTGATTAGTATTAAAAAAAAAGTACCACACCTGAGACATGTAAGCGTCCCAATCTATCTTCGTATCTGAAAATTAAAAACCGTGAGAAGTCACCGTGAGTTCAATTATACGGGGAAAAGAAAAGAAAAAAAAACAGTGAAGATGGGATTTTGGTTATCGTACAAGGGACGTAAGCGATGATGAAGGAGACAAGGAGGGAGTCAATGATGAGTAAAGCCAACGCCATTGTTGTTTTGGGGTTTTTCATGAATTTGGGGATCAAAGAAGATGAAGCAGCAGCTTTTTTCCGAGAGCGTTTGGCATGAGCAGAGGTTGAATTTTTTACTGCCATGGCTGTTTTTGCTTTTGGGTTGAATTTGGTGTTGGCTTGATGAAGGAGAAAGAAACTGGAATGCTTGAGTTTTCAGAGAACAAACGGAGGTAAATGAAAGAGTTGGGTACACTTGGGTTTGACTGTGGACCTTTTAATTTGGGCTACACCTACAAATTGGTCCCGTTTGACGGGCCGATCAACCCAATCTTTAAAAAATTAGAAAAAAATCGATTTAATTAAAATTTGACGGATGAATTTGATCATATTGAGCAAGTTTGATAATTGGGCAGGCAGCAAGTCTTTAGCTCGATGATTGGGCAGGAGAACAACAGTGGCCAACAAGTCTTTAGCCCTTAACACGTATCAGAACCCAAAAACGGACCTTTTACTGCTTAAAAAACATGGGATCCATTTTTTTCAGACAAAAGCTAAATCCAAACCTGTTGAATGCAGCAGTTTTTGGTTAATAAAATACCGATGGTTATCCTATTACAAATCCATCAAAGCTGTGTTGTCTCTTTCCAAAGAGCACTAGATTTTTTGTCGACACTAAAGCCGTCCCCCAAGAACCAAAGGAGCCACGTTTCTCATCCACGTGTGTGACCATCACTGTCCGAATGTACACCCCTCAACACTTCCCTTCCCCCACCTGTCATCTCCTTTTCCTCCCTTCCTTACGCTCTCCTCTTTATAAACCCCCTCCCCTGAAATCCCTCTCTCATCATAAAACTCAGACCCCAATTATCATCTCCCATGGAATCCCAGAATCTCAAACACCGTTCCAGGGATGACCCTCGTTTTACCACCACCACCTCCAACGAAAAGAACAGAGCAAACAGGCGAGAAAAAAGAATGGCAATGGCCAAACGTGGGCTAAGATCACTAGTCATAGCAGTTTCATTCCCTTTGTCTCTCACCTTGTTAAACATATACTTGTTTGGTTCAGGTCGTGGTTACGCCTCTTTAGCCAAACCTTTCTGGTTCCCTCCTTTGTGGCTTTTACATACGGGTTGCTTGGCTTCGAGCTTCTTGATGGGGCTGTCAGCTTGGTTTGTATGGGTTGAAGGTGGGTTCCACGTTAAACCGACGGCTTTGTCTCTTTATTTGGGTTACTTAGGATTGAGCATGGCTTGGCATCCGACTGTGCTTTGGATGGGAGCTAGCCGGGCTGGGTTGCTTGTGAATTTGGCGATGGTTGGGACTTTGGTCGGGTGTTCAAGAGATTTTAGAAAGGTGAATCCGATTGCTGGTAACTCGGTTATGCCTTGTTTGGCTTGGGCTGCGTTTTTGGCCACTGTAAATCTAAAGCTTGTCTTCCTTTGAAGCATATACCACCATCTTTTGTTCTGCAAGAATTCTCTCATGAATAAGATCAGGTTGTTGGTTTGTTCATTAGATAGCTTAGAAAGAAACACGTCCTTTTGATTTTCCTGTTGCTTCTTACAGTATCATGGTTTTGTTGTACATACTGTCCATTTTAGCATGTTTTTCAATGGAATGTTTTGTAGTTTGAGATTTTTAATTTCAGTTGTTTCTCGATCCATCATCAACCACCATTTCTTAGAGAATCTTGCATCCAAGCTGAGCTCAAAGTAAAAAAGAAAATTTCAAGGCACGTTCTACTTTTTACCTTTCATGGAGAATCCTTCACGAATCTCGAAAGGAAGAAGTTGGGAATTGATCTCAATAGAATTAGCTTCATAAACCAGAAAATGAACATCAAAAGGTAAAATAAAAAGATTTGGCAACTTTTTTGCTCTCTAGTTGGTTTCCACCAATCTGAAAAAAAAAAGCTTCAATTCGTATTCACAAACACTTGTCAATCAACACCCAGCAGCCCAAAACATTCAAGTATTCAAGCATGGAACACGTTTCCTAGTGTTACACATTCAAAGCTGGCAAACAGAAGAAGTAGAGAATGTCCAAAATTGGATAGGTAAACGGAACTATTAAAAGAAAAGAAAAGAAAAAAAGCACATGTTTGATGACAAGCTAGTCGACCTGGCACAGCTTTCTCAAGGTTATGGAAATTCTCCTATCCTGCATCAATTCCTGCCCTTCCCACATTTGTAACCCCGGCTTGCGGTTTATCTCGTGTTTCCATAGGTATCGAGCTTCTCTCGACATTATAACCAGAGAACCTGGAGTCAGTAGAACAGGAACCTTGGTCGTGAGTGGATGATTTTCACGATGCTCCACAATGTCGGAACCACCTTCTTCAACTCGAGTGAAATGCATCACGCATGATGACTCTAATGACACAATGCCAATTCCATCTTCAAATCGCATGAGGTCGACATGAGCACAGATTCCCTGCACAATGTAACAGTTAAAAAATACAGATTCCCTGCACAATGTAACAGTTAAAAAATACTTTTCACATTGATTATGGAACAACATAAACAACTCCATAATGCCGCACCTCACCTGGATGGTATAAATTCACAATTAGTTGATCAAACAGAGGTTCTCTCCACAATAAATTTGATGGTAAAATACAGGGTTTGGTGCCCCCATTGGAGGTAACCGAGTTTATGGGTTCAGATACGTGATCCTCAAGGAAGACTGCTTCACGTATAGAGCTAGAAAGCTCAATAGCCCATGCAGGAAGATCTCCAAATCTCATGGCCTGAAAAAAACTGGTTAAGAACATAAATCCGACGGAACGTAATAGCAATTACCAGGAAAGCGTTTCAGTCCGATTCGAGAAACAAAAATATGAAACCTAATTTGATAAGGTAGTTTTTTTCCTATTTATTTAGTAAAAATTACATACAATTTATAGGAGCATAACAAAATTTTTGGAAGTTTTACTATCAATACGGAATCAAACCAATACAAAGAACAACATATGAAGAACGGACTAAACTGGAAAAAACCTGACAAAATCCACAAATGGTATACACACATAGTAGGGCTGAAAATGCAGCCATGACTATTATGCATGATGAAACTCAAAATCCCATGGCCCTAGCATTTGCCAAAGCTATATAGTTCTTCAACTTATATAAATTTTGTAGTTCATGAATGTTTTACTCGATAATTGCATAATAAACTACATGTTGATGAGATTGCTAATTTTACTGAATTGAATTGCTAGTGTTGATTAGATAAACCAGTCCAGAAACAGTTTTAAGACACAATTGATACAAAGACAAATCTATTTCAACGATGAACCAATGGCAATTCTATCATCCCACCCAAATGTGCAGACTAACTAACCGAATTGTGTCCCTCAAACCCCTTAAATTCAGACATTAACAACTAGGAACAAAATATATATGCTAAGCTGCTAAAAATGGATCCACGAACCTGATTGTGAGAATCTTCGTTGAACCACCCTTCTGCAACAAAATCAAATACCAAACACTAGTACTTATCAGCGAAGACTCGGCGCTCGAGACGTGCAAAAAAAAAGGGGGAATGAGGAAGAAAAAGAACCGTTTAGCACGGCGGAAACCAGAGAGGATTGGTGTTGAGGTGAAAGGAAGCCTCTGCATAGCCATAAACCATTGATTTCCTTGATCTGTTCCCATGATGGGATTGGGTTTTGGGGATCCAAGTCTTCGCTGTCTGATGATTCACCGAATACTTCCCTCAAAAGTTCCTTGTGATTCTCCATTTTCACTAAGCTTTGCTTACAAACCGGACTTCGGCTTTGCCTTTAATAGCTCTTATGGGCTTTGTTTGTTTCCAATATATCCGTATGAAGTTAATATGTAATCCTTCGATCTAAGTTGATTCAATTTATAAATTCCATTAAATAAATTTATAAAAATAAAAATATTAAAAAATTAATTTAATTGATTCAATCAATATTTAATTGATTTTAATCAATTTTTAGTTCGATTTAATTAGTTCGTAATCTCATATCTATTTACGAATCGATGTAATATATTTTCTTAAATATTTTAACTAAATTTTAATCCACCTAATTATAATTTATAAAGAAACAAAAACAAATCCAAAATAAATTATTTATCTCTAAATTTTATTTTTTATTAAAATTATCTTAATATTTTCATAAATTATTTTTTCTATTAGAAAATTATTTGGTATTTTTCGAAATTAGCAATGGCCAGATCTCTAATCCGTTTTGATGACAACCACATTTCTGTCAATCAATTGCAAATGGTAAGAATATTTTTATTATATTTTAATGTTGTTTAATTTTTCTATTTTATTGCTATATATTAATTTAATATTTTGTATTTTTTTACTTATATATGCGGAAGATCAAATTTTGGAGGCTTATATTCGTAATATACCCGCTCCTTTATTACCCTTGATTGAACCTTACTTGAGAGATGTTGGTTTTTCGCACGTGGCCCTTAGAGGTAAGGGGCGTAAGTTGGACCCGACACTCGTAAGCACTTTGGTGGAAAAGTCGAGACCCGAGACGCACACATTTCATCTTCCATGCAACGAGTGTACTATCACTCTAGAGGACATGCAATTATAACTCGTGTTACCGGTAGATGGGTAGGTAGTCACTGGGTCAGTTCACGCAGCCAACTGGAGAGATGTATGCGACGAACTTTTGGGGAGGGTTCCAGAGACGATTTATGAGGCTGGATCGAAATGGAATTCATTTGCGACTACATCTTGTCACCCCTAAAAGAAAAGCCTTGTAGTACTACATCTTTAATTGCCTTCCAAAATAATGATACAACGATCCCTTTAAATAGAGTAATGTTGAAAGGCTAAAACCACTAAAATATCCCTCAAGTAATCAAAGTTCAATTGAGAGACGAAACCTTGCTTAGAGTCTAAAACACGACTGCTTACTTGAAGAATACGGTGCGTCGTCACGATGTCCCATGCTTCCTCACTTTTATATATTCTCACTTTTATATTTTATAGTAATTTAATTTGTAACACCCCTAACCCATATCCGACGCCGAAACAGGGTTACGGAGCATTATCGAACTTATACCTCAAACAATCATACATTTCATGATCATCATTCATTCAAATCAAAAACCATTCATAATCCATCATATAGTCCCTAATACAAGCCCTCAAGGCCTAAAATAGACATTAAAAATGGTTCGGGACTAAATCGAGTACTCAAGGAATTTTCCAAAAACATGTAAAATTTTCAAAGGTATAGGGGACGCACGCCCGTATGACCAGGCCGTGTGGGCATATGAAATGGGGCCACATGCCCATGTCCTTACCCGTGTCCTAGCCTGTGTCCAAACTAGTGAGCATACTGACTTGGGTCATACAACCAAACCACACGATTGTGTGCTAGGCCGTGTATCCTTTGAAATGGCCTCACACGCCCATGTGCCAGGCCGTGTGAAAACTGAAAGGTATATTGACTTGTGCCACACGGCCAAGCCACACGTCTGTGTGCTAAGCTATGTGAAGTTACTGACTTGCAACAATTGGAAAACACAGGGGACACATAACCATGTCACCTGGCTGTGTGTCACACACAACTGAGACACACGCCCGTGTCTCTGCCCGTGTGGACAAATATAGGTCATTTTCCAAGCCATATTTCTCACCCAAATTGGTACCAACCAAAGCTCAACAATTTACATACAACCATGGCATAAATAGGCATTCAAAACCAACCAATATCAAGTTTATAACATGTTATAATATCACACACAATCATGATAATCATAGGTACCTCAATAAACCAATTATAACATACCAAAATATGTCTTCAAAATCTACCTAAATGGTCAAACATATATTTGAGACATTGTGCTTAAAACTTAACATGTATATCACATCTCCAATTCAACCATTTGGTACCCAAAATACCAATTCACAAACAATGCATTCACATGGCAACCATACACCACAAATAAAAAGGCCATTTACACATATTTACATATCAAAATATATGTTCACCATACAAGCCAATTCAGATGGCCAAAACACAACAAGACATATAGGCTACATTAGCCAAAAACACCTATACATGCCATTTAACCCAAAATATAAAGTCCAAAAATACCAAAATAAGCGTTTGATAGTGTGACGCAATCTCTGACAGCTTCCAATCCAAACGAGCTTCCGATTCACTATAAAACACGGAAAGTAAAACAGAGTAAGCAACTAAGCTTAGTAAGTTCATATAACTAAAATACAACTTACCATTCATCCACAATTTAGATAAGCAAAATTAAGACATAATTAACTCTATTTGGCCCAAAGCCTAACACATAATCCACAATCATGTTAGCCATGTATTTATATATCAAATATAAATCACTTATCGTATTTCACATGAATACCTGTACTAGTTCATATCAAACTCGTATAACCTCGTATCATCACTGTGCCTGTTGAACCATTTGGAATACTATCGAATACTCAAGTATCTCGCATACCAAGTGCCAATACGTGGTTAAAACCACCATCATCTCATATCTCGTATCAATGTTCACTCTCGAGCCATAACTGGGTTTATTCACACAAGCTGTAAAGTAACCACAACACATGCCGAAAGCTCAGCCACCGGTAGGACGTACGAGACTAGCACCCAAAACACGGTAACCCCTAATGACATGTCATTTGTATCCTATCTATTCTTAAGGTTCAACTGGGATTCCATACGTCGCCAAATCTTCGTTGAGTATTTCCGTGGAGTCATATCATCAAGAATATAATAACAAAACATTTAAAACATATATAATTTAGTGCTTATTAAACATACGACCTTACCTCGAATTAATACGAAGAAAGTCGATTGATTAATCCTCTACTTTGTCTTTTCCCCGATTTAATTCCGAAGGTTGCTTTTCTTGATCTATATAATCAAATTTAACTAATTTAATTCTTAATCTATTCATTTCAATCCAAAATTCATGTTATGGTAAAATTACTATTTTGCTCCTAAACTTTTGACTTCTTTACAATTTAGTCCTTAGGCTCGTAAAATAAAATTTATGCAATTTCCCTTATAACCAGGCCTAGCCGAATTTACTAGATGCTTATAGCAAACCAGGCCTAGCCGAATTTACTAGATGCTTATAGCAACCCATATATTTCACTATTTCACACATTCACCGCACAATTTTTACATTTCTCAATTTAATCCCTATTTGACAATTTCA
Source organism: Gossypium hirsutum (assembly GCF_007990345.1). Taxonomy (NCBI): domain Eukaryota; kingdom Viridiplantae; phylum Streptophyta; class Magnoliopsida; order Malvales; family Malvaceae; genus Gossypium; species Gossypium hirsutum. The sequence continues at coordinate 1,442,992 of NC_053435.1, forward strand.
TTAAAAATAACTTAACAAAAATTGTTTAACTAACAACAAAAATTCATTTTCTTTCATTAAACTTTAAAACCCTAATATATTCATCAATGGCAAATCTCAAACTATTCAATAGTTTTGCAAATCAGTCCCCTAGTTAGCTAGGTTAAGCTACAACGATGCAGAAAACATAAAAATCAACAAAAACGGGACAATAAATCACTTATATGCAAGGGACTTTCTTTTATTAAACAACGTGCTACAAGAGCAGATAAAAATTCTAAAACTAAAGACTTATTAAACAATGGAAAAACAAACAAAAAGCATATAAATCATTTATTATTTTGAAATACTCTCAAACCAGAAACAAATTAAGAAGTTGACGAAGAGCCACTCACTCCATAAGAGAAACTATTGGTGGTCGGTATATTGCTGCACGTTTATTATAAATATTTTTTTTTATTTTTTGTATTTATTAAATGATTAAAATTGTTGCACATTGTTTTACCTAATTTTTTTTAATTTGATATTATAATTTACTTTACATTGTTTAATTGTTTTTTAAAGTTAACTATTTTTTATATCAATTTTTTAGGGATGAAAATAATAAAGAAAAGTCCATCTTTCAAACATTAAATACATATATATATTAATTATGCTAATTAATTAATATTTTGAATAATATTGTTTTGTATTAATTACATTATTTAAAATTAAAATATACATTGAAATGTAAAAAATGTTTTAATTATGATTTCAAATTTAGAAAAAATATCATTTTACAATTAATTACATTAATTAAAATATAATATTAAAAAAATAATGGCGTTGAATGACATTTATTAAAAATGAGGGACTTTTTTGTAATATAAAAAAATAATTCTTTTTTTTATATAATAAAAAAGTCTTAAAATAAAGTTAAGCGTATGATGAGATGGAGGAGCAAAAATGTGGAAACATGATATTAGCATCAAAAATATATTTGTCCTCCATATCTAAAATGACTAAACTAAGGTAATCGTTTCGTGGAAGAAACATAATGCCACTCAGGACCATTCATGTCATGCCCAAAATGACTCATACTGAAATTGAATACCTACCCAACCCATGTCGGTTGATTTTATTCCTATGGTCAAATTTGCTTGGAAGAAAACCCTAGTCCGAATATATAAATAGCTTGCATAATCTCCTAGGCTTTTAAGACATTGTTACCTCACTCAACCCTGAAATAATAATGTCGATTTGGGGGTCATTCAACAATGCAATATTCCCTGATTACTTTGGGGATGAATTTGGGTTGCCTCTGCCACCACCGCAAAGCTCCATTGTGAAAAACGGAGCAACAACGACCCAACCATCAGAGTTGGGTAATACAGGGGTTACCAAAGCAGCCCTTAAGGACACAAACAATGGGTTTATGAGCTGCCTGAGGATGGCGGACAAGAAGGGAGCATTAGCCTACGCACCCATCTTTGATGGCTTGTATTGCTTTGAAACTCTTGTTTCTACTGATTTCGAGTAATCATTTTCCAAGTGGTAGTAGTACTCTATTGGAAGTTTATGGGTAATTTTTAGTTGTGTATTCCCCAGAGTTAATCAAATTTATTATCGCTAATTTGTGACTCAACATTTGTTCTTTAGTATTAATTATATCAGTTAATCATCCACTTATTTTGTATATGAAATTTTATTTAAATAATTTAAATCAAATCATTATAAATGATAAACACGAACACAAATACTCAAAATTTACTATACAAAAACATTTGATGAATTGATACATTACACTAACATAATATAAAAACTGATTACACAAAAATACATAAAATATGAATAAATTAATATATCAATATATACATAACACAAAGTGTTAACAACTAAAAATTTGTATAAATATATAATAAAATTCAATAATTTATACGATTTTTATTAAGTAGAAGATATACTAAAAATTAGGTGTGACCAAAATTCGATTCGATTTTAAAAAATTGAAAAAAAATTAAGTTCGAATTATTCGAATTGATTTGAATTTTACAATTTAAAAAATTCGAATAACAGATTGGTGTAAATACCCTTTTGGTCCTTGCCAATTTGGTCTCTCTCTCAACAAAAATTACAAAAAAAAATCAAAATAATTTTCAAAAATTTAAATATTTTTTAAAATTTAAAATATTTATAAAAATTCCAAAATTTATATTTTAAAAATTATAAAAAATATATAAAGAAATTTAAAAAATTAATCGTTTTCTAGAATAATAATTTTAGGGATCTAAATAGGTTAATTAATGATTCAAACTTATCAAACTAAAGTTACTATTATTATTATTATTATTATTATTATTATTTTGCTTTGAATTTTTTTAAAAATATATATGGTTTCAAATTTATATGTTAGCATGGAATTAACTATACTGTAACAAGATTTTAATTTGACATATTTAATTTTTAAATTAACTTGAACACTTTTACTCGATTCGAAAAAATTTCAAATCGAGTTAGAATGATAAAATAGGACTCGTCAACTTCATTAACTCAAAATCTTTTCACTCAATTCGACTTGATTCGATCGAATACTCTCCACTATTAAAAACCCTTCTTTTTATAAAATAAGTTATTATGAAGATTTTTTTTTCATTTTAAATTATTTAAAATTTTGAAAGAAAAATATACTTGATGGAAATCAAACCCAAAAATTAATTTTATTATTATCTTAATTTTATCATTTCAACCAAAGTCTTATTTACTTTTAAGATTTATTCTAAAAAATATATTTGTTACATTTTTTTCACTCATATTGTAGATATATCGTGATCTAATAATACTTTAAACATTTAAAAAAGCAACACAAAAAACAAAATTAAAAAATTTTCCTTTTTTTTCTTTGTACGTTTATTTTTATTGGGATAAATATTAAAACTACACATGAACTTTGATCTAATATAATGATTTATGAAAAGTTTATGTAACATAAACTTTGATTTTGTGTAATTTTATAAATAAAATTTTTATTTGATTTACTTTTCATAAATCATCAACATCATTATCGATGTAACACTACTTTATATTTATTTATTGCATAAACAAATAATTATATTTATCCAGTGTAAAAATAAATTGACGTGTTCATTTCTTTAAATGCATAGAATTGAATCAAAATCAAAGTTGCAATTATACATTTGAATCACAATTAAAGTTTCATGTGTATAATTACTCCAAATTAAAGTTGATGTATCAAATTGCATATAAAATCAAAGTTCATATGCAATTTTGAGTTCTATCCCATTCTTATTTTTCAATAATTACAATTAAAAATGAAAATATTTCATAATTAGATTTTGAAAGCATCTAAATTTATTGTTTTTTAAAGAAAATAAAATAAAGGTGATCGTGTTAGGTATAGTTTTTGTTCAAATTGTTGTTGTGGTCCTTCTTATTTAAAATTTCAAGTGATGACATGGTATAATCTTATAATGTCATGTACAACGTTTTAATAATTGAACCAGTGGTTGAACCAATCATACTCTTGGTTCCCGATTCAACCTGTTTGATAAGTTCAACTACTAGGCTAAAAATAATTAAATAAATAATTAAAAATTCATAAAAGATTTAAAAAATAAAAAAATTATTAAATCAATTCAACTTGTTCAACTACTATTTTTGTCCCATTATTTTTATTTTTATTTTTATTGGTTTTGAGCAATTTCTAATTCAATCTATTCAACCCCAATTATAACACCTTAAACTCGACCCGAACACCGAATTTGAGTTATGATGTGCCACATTCGTTGCCGGAGCAACTACAATCAATTCAAAAGTAATATATATTCACTAAGTATGATAAAATCAAACTATGAAAATCATAATTTGCATATACCTTTATATGTATACATATCAACCGTATATATTTATTACTATTAGAATATAAAATATAACATTTGATTGTGACATCATTCAACTTCTACAAACCTAACCTATTAGGTACATGCCAAATATAAGTAATTATTGAAAATTAACAAATATGACTGAGGCCGGAATTGCGGATTGGATGCAGAAGTCAATATATGAAAATCCTGATTTAGATCTAAACTACGCACGGAGAAAACAGACCGTATGCTGAGTAAAGTATTAATGCTATTTTTATAATTTAAGTAGATAACATTAACATTAACAATTCTACCAAAATAAACGTGTATATCTATGTGTACATATCTGATAATCTGTATTTTCATTTTCAGAAAAACACCGCATTGGCATAATCATACATCTTTTGTTCTGTTGTACGATTGTTATGAAAATCTCTGTGTTACTCTGATTTGTTCCGCTCTAGTTATATGATTGATACAAAATTCTCTGCATTATCTGACTTGTATATTGTGTTTTGTTTGATCTCCGTTTGAGTTTAGTTATACACTGAGCTTCTTAGCTCACCCCTTTGTTTTTTCTTTGTCTGCTCAGGTAGACTTCTAACTTAGAATCAAACAGCATGTGGGAGCTCTGATTGTTTTTGCATTTAATGTAAATATGGTGAATTTTGTAATTATTTATTTTGATCTTTTGGGTTTGGAATTTGTTTTTGAGTTTGTTTTGGGTTTTTGCTTCATTAGTCAGTAATTGATATTTTCTAACGCGAGACTGTAAAATCACTTAAGTTGACAAAACGGACTTTGGTTTTCAAAACCAAAACTTCAACAAAAGGTTTTCTGGTGCAATTTAAGTAATTTATTAAGTGTTTTCTAGAAACAAACAAATAGCTTTCTAATGACTGTTTGCGAAAGTCATATTTGCTAAATATTTACCAAAATCAGTTTTCCAAACAATTCGATGTAATTTCTCCAAATTTGAGCATAACTTCTAGGCCGAGTTTGGAGAGTTACACTGGCCCCCTTCAATTTTTTTTTGCTTTGCCCTTAACTTTGACATTTTTCAATGCATTGTTTTAGTTTTATCACTTTTTCACTTTAATACTTAATTGCTTTTTATCCCTATCAATAATTTAAAAAAAAAGTATATTTTCGGGGTGACCAAAATAAAAGTAACTTAGAAGTTGCGTGATTAAAAGAAAAGTATAAACATGAAATGCTTGGTGAGTAAAACGAAAGTATCCTAAAAGTTAGATAATAAAATTGCAAGAATTTCATTATAGGTAACTAAAATAAAAACACTCTAAAAATTAAGTAACTAATTAAGTAATTTACTGTTTACCTAAAAAAATATATAAAAAATACGAACTTACCAAAAAATTTATATAAAAAATATTAGTTTATTAAAAACAAGTTTTGTTAACCTATGCCAAGAGAGTGTCCAATAGTTTCTTATCCTGACACGTGGCTCGCTCTTTTCCAACATTTCTTTTGAATTTGGGTATGTTACTGTGGTTTACATTGAAGCTAAGCATGCAATTAAATAGGTTTAGAGTACACCACGTGGCAACATGAGTAAATGCGACACGTGCGTATGTTAGCTTTCTCAAATGTGGCAAAATGCATGCTATGGAAAAGCCAAGAAAATTTACAAATAGCCTATACACGTGGTTACAAAATTTCTCTCAAAATTCCAACTTCCTAAAAAATCTCCCAATTTTAAGAGACTTCCCTCTTGTCTTTCTGTTTCTTCGTAAGTTTAATGGTGAACACTAATTTTCTACGAAAATCATATTATTTTTAAATATTTTAAATAATTCTTTAAATAATTTTAAAGATATAATTTGCACAATATTTAAATCTAAAGGATCTTACATCTAATATTAAACTTAGATTAAAGAATATATAATTTTATATATTATTTATTTTTCCTTTGTTAATTAGAATTTTAGAGTATAATTTATATCTTCACGATGTTTTTCTTAATAAAAAAAACTATAACAATTATTAATTAAATCTTAATATGCGAGTTTGAGTGTGCACGTATGTATGTAAATTATTAATATTCATGCAATTAATGAATTAAATGTTTCTAATAGAAAAGTGGATAGTTGACTTTTACTACTCATTAGAATTTCGAAATTTGCCCAAAGATAAATTATTTATTCTATTAAGAGTGAATATTATCGTGACAAATGAATATTTTTGTTAGAGATAAAGTATATATTTGATGAAAATTATTTTTTTGATAAATAATACATTTGTTTATGATAGTATATTATTGTATCAATTCAAAGGAGAACTAGGATATGCTTGGATTGTTTGCATATCTTAATTCGATATTTAAGCATTTATGTATTGTTTTTCTTTTATGTATTATTTTGAAGCAATTTCTCTTCATTCGCAAGCTTCACCTATTACTTTATTTAATGGTTAAACTTCTTTGGATGGAGTGAGCAAGTCAAGTTCCATTTAGCTGTTTTGGATTTGATTTGGCTCTATTAAAAGATAATTTTGCTGCTATTACTAACTCAAGTAGTGAGGAAGAGATGTTATACCATAAACAATGGGAACGGTCAAACATATTAAGCCTTATGTTGTTGCGAATGATTGTTGCTAACAACATTAAGACTACAATTTCACAAACTAAAAGTGCAAAAGAATATATTATGTTTGTAGAAGAATATTTACGTTTTGCGAATAAGTCACTCAATGATACTTTATTGACACAACTCATGACCGTTAAGTATGATGGGTCGAGAGGAATGCAAGAACATATCATCGAGATGACTAATATTGTAGCAAAGCTAAAGTCCTTAGGGATGACAACAAATGGCTCTTTTCTAGTACAGTTCATATTGAACTCACTATCTTGGAATTATGAGCCACTTCAAATTGACTATAACATTATTAAATATAAGTGGGATGTTAATGAAATGGCCAATAACCTCATTTAGGAGGAAGCAAGATTAAAGAGTCAAGGAAGTAATTCTATCAAACTTATAAGTTAAGAAGCTGGCAAAAGACTTAAGACAAAAATCAACAACTTTAAGAAAAAGAAACACTCGTGTGTCAATATCTCTAATTGCGAGAAAAAGGAACGTATTGCAGATAAGTGCCACTTTTGTAAGAAAGAAGGACACTATCAGAAAGATTTCCAAAAACGCAAAGCTTGATTCAAAAAGAAAGCTTTTTATGTTTATGTATGTTTCGAATCAAACCTAATTGAAGTTCCTAATAATACTTGGTGGCTTGATTCAAAAATGCAAGGATTTCTTTTAATCCAAACTATAAACCCAACTAAAGATTTTCTATATATAGAAAACCATATGAAGGCTTCAATTGAAGATATAGGGGCTTATTGTTTGGTCTTAGATACTGATTATCACTTAGACCTATTTCAGACTCTTTACATACCTTCAGTTTCTAAGAACCTTATATATCTATTTTAAAACTTGATGTTTTTGGGTTTCATGTTAAGTTTGGACATGTTTGTTTCAATTTATTTAAGAATAATACTATTTTAGGTTCAAGAAACCTTATTGATTGTTTATAAAAGTTTAAACTTGATAATGTCTTTATAAAATCCTTACTTGTTGATCATATCAATGTTGGAATTAAGCTTAGTATGCTAAATGGAAATTTTTTTTACTTGTGGCATAAACATTTGGTCATGTATCCAAAGAAAGGTTAGAAAGATTAGTGAAGAATGAGATTTTACCGAATCTAAATTTTATTGATCACGGTGTATGTATGCATTGCATTAAGGGAAAACAAACCAAACATTCTAAGAAATAAGCCATAAAAAGTACCCAACTTCTTGAGACAATACACACCGATATATGTGGACATTTTGATGTTCCATCTTTTAGTGAAGAAAATAATTTTATCACCTTTATTGATGATTTTTCATTGTATTGTTATATATATTTTCTTGATAAAAAATCTCAATTAGTAAATGCCCTTGAGATATACATTATTGAGGTTGAAAGACAATTAGATAGAAAAGTGAAAATAGTAAGATTTGATAAAGATGGTGAATTTTATTGAAAATTTACTAAATCAAGCTAATGTCCAGGTCTATTTGCTAAATTCCTTGAAAGTCGTGACATATGTGCACAATATACTATGCCAGGCACATATCAACAAAATGGTGTTGTAGAAAGGTGTAATCGAACTTTATTAGATATGGCTAGAAATATGATTAGTAACTCCTTATTACCTATATCATTATGGATGCATGCACTTAAAACTATTATATACTTATTAAATAGGGTTGTACAGGCCAATTTTGGCCCACCCCCAAAACCCAACTAACCTACCCTAACTAAACAAACCCAACGGGCCAACAAAAATAAACCCTAGCCCAAATCAAAAAAATGACAGAAACCCTAGCAGCCCTATGCCCATGTGCGCCGCTCAGCCTCGTCTGCCCCCCAGCATCGCATGCGCGCCCTCGCCCCCACGATGCCCATACCGTCTGACACTCCCACCACCAACACCGGCCATGCCCTGCAAGAACAACAGACAAGCAAAGTAGAAGCAAGAATAGTAAAATAATAACAAAGTGTGTAACAAAACAGGCTATAAAAAGCCGAATGAAACACTGTATTCAGGGGGGGTTTTCTTTATTTTTTTTTTGGCATTTTAATACAAAAAGCAGAGAAAAATACACAAAAAAAGGAAACAAGGAACGAAAACATAAATCGGAAGGTGATTTTGTTTTTCTCTATTATCTTCTTAAATCCATTTTTTCCTTTTTCTTCCTCATTTCTAGCATATATATACACATAAAATCGAAAAATAAAAAAAAAACAAAAAAATAAATTTTTTACCTTTTCTGGCCACCCGTGCGGTGGCCGGCGCCGGCGCCGACGCCGGCGAGCCTCCGGTGGCCGTCCGGTGACCGGCCCCCCTGGCCGGATTCCCCTTCCCCCCTCCCTTCTCTCTTCCCTCTCTCTTCTTTTTTTTTCTTTCCCTCTCCCCAAATGATTTTTTTTGGTTAGTTTATGCCTTATATAGCCCTCCAAAACGACGTCGTTTTGGGGGCTACACTTAAGCCCCAAAACGACGTCGTTTTGGCCATGCCCGACCCATCCGACCCGACCCGCTAGAGGATCCGCGTGTTTTCATTTGAATGGGATATTTATGCGCGCAGTCCTTCCGCTTTTCTGATGCTTCACAATTAAGTTTTTTATGGTTTTCAATTTGGCCCTATAATTTCTCGCGCTTTTCGATTTAGTCCCCGCCAATGTGCTACGTTTTAATGGAAAGGAATAATTGTTGTTTCGGTCCCCCAACGTTTCACGCGCGTACAATTAAGTCCCTTTTCTTTGTTTTCATTTCAAATTGGCCCCACAACTTTGTTTTTAATTCAATTTTAGTCCTTTTTTGTTGATTTTTATATCTTTATTAAATATCCTTGTTATTTTTATATTACCATTATTATTATTATGTATTAGTATATATTTTTATTATGTACGTGTATACCTATATATATTCTCATATTTAATATTTTTATTTCACTTTATTTTAATATTTTATTAATGTTATGTTTGTTTCTTTTATATTCCAATGTTATCATTATTATTATTCTTATTATTTTTATTAGTTTATGCTTTGTTATATATTTATATATTTATAATACGTATATATACTTGATATATTTGTATATACCTCGGTAATATTATTACTAGTTTTCAATATACGCATATATTACCTAAATATTTTAGTATTATGTAAATATTTTAACATTATATTATATATGTATTTATATATTACGTATGTACATATACCTTTTAATATTATATTTTGTATTTACGTAAATATTATTTTAAATACTGTATTGTATATATATATATCCTTAGTACCACGTTACATATATATTGTGTATATACTTGTTTTCTTACCCTTATTATATTCATTGTTAATACATTTATTTTTTTTATACATGTATACGTACCCTTTTTATAATATTATTTTTTACACATATATGTATATATTTATCTATGTTTTCATATTCTATAATTTATATGCATTTCTTATTTTATGGCTTAAAATTATACATGCATATACTTTTTTACATAATTGTATTTATTGTCATCATTGTTATTTGGCGTTTGTTTATTTATTCATGTACACTTGTGTTTTTTCTAAAAGGTTAGTTCTATTTATTTATTTGTATGCTTTGTTTATGTAATCGCCTCGTCATTTCATTTTGCCTATTGTATTGTTGTTACTCACTTTACTTTGCTCACCTCGTCGTATTCGTTGTTGTTTTGTCAAGCATTGACACTAAACATCAAAAGGAAAATTTTTCTAAATGAGGCAATATTTCGCGTTTGGAAATCGAGAAACGTGCCCTAACGTGCTGGGTTTCGATTCCTCGTTCGACTAAATAGCCAAATATCCTCTTAAAGCTTCAAAGTATGGTTTCATTAAACTATAAGGTGATCTTGGTTTCGATGGTTTAGAGTATCGTGTCCTAACGTGCTGGATGTGATATTCCTTCGGAACAAGAGAATCTTATATTTCAATTCACGTTATCAGAGTTTCTTTTAAGGATCGCATTTTTAAAACTCTTCAAATTTTCAATTTTCGACACTAAGACACTGATTAATCAACTAGGTACCAATTTTGGGCGTATCGAGGGTGCTAATCCTTCCTCGTGCGTAACCGACTCCCGAACCCATTTTTCTGAATTTCGTAGACAAAAATCGTTGTTTTAATAAAATCTAAATCGTTTATTAAAAACAACCGTTTTATGAGGTGACCCGATCACACCTCATAAAAAAGATTGGTGGCGACTCCCGTTTTCATTCTTTTTTTCAAAATCCAAGTCGACCCCGTTTTTCAAAAAAAAGGTGTCAACAAGGGTTATTAGTAAAGCAGTTCCAAAAACTCTTTTCGAGTTGGAGATTGGAAAGAAATCTAGCCTAAGGCACCTACATGTTTGGGATTGTCAAGCAAAAGCAAGAATATATAATCCACATGAAAGAAAATTAGGTTTTAGTATGATAAGTGGATAGTTTATTTTATCTAGAGAAATCTAAGGGATATAGGTTTTACATACCAAATCATAGTCTGAGAATTGTAGAAACTAGCAATGCCAGATTTCATAAGAATAGTGAAGTTAGTGGGAGTGTTTCAAAATAAGGTGTGGATATAAAAGAAATGTTCTTTTATCCACAACTACCACAAAAGTTGTTCTAGCAATTAATGAAAGTCCTAACAACATTTAAATGATGAAACACCCATGAAAGAAACTAACTCATAAAGGTTTGATGAAAATGAACCACAAATAATGCCATTAAAATTTCAAAGCGAGAGAAAATTGGTTGTTCTTGATTATTATGTGGTTTATTTTCAAGAGTCAAAATTTTACATAGGAATCAATAAAGATCTAGTTTCGTTTTCACTAGCCATAAATAGTGATGAATCTAATAAATGGTTGAATGTTGTGAAAGATAAGATGAATTCTATGGAACAAAATAAAATCTAAAATATTATCAAATTGCCAAAAAGTTCAAAACAAGTTGGATGTAAATAGGTTTTTAAAACCAAATGCAACTCAAATGGAAATATCAAACGATATATAACTAGACTTGTTGCCAAATGTTACACTCAGAAATATTGTATCGATTATAAAGAGATTTTCTCACCAGTCTTTAAGAAATACTCATTAAAAATTATTATGGCATTGGTAAGTCATTATGATATAGAGTTACACCAAATAAATGTGAAAATAACCTTTTAATGGAGATCTTGAGGAATAAGTTTATATGGACCAACCTAAAGGTTTTACAGTTGAAGGAAAATGTCATATGGTATGTTAACTTACGAAGTTAATATATGGACTTAAACAAGCTTTACAATAATGGTACATCAAGTTTAATGACGCCATAAAGTCTTTTGGTTTTCAAGAAACATCGTTGATTGATGTGTATATTAAAAGATCAGTGGATCAATTTTATTTTCTTAGTTCTATATATTGATGATATTTTGCTTACTATAAATGATTTTGGTATATTACGTGAGACAAAAGTTTCTCTCTCAAATAACTTTGAAATGAAATATATGTGAGGCATCCTATGTGAAAGGAACTAAAATGTTTTGTGCTAGATCACATGGATTGTTAGGATTGTCTTAGAAAAACTATATTGAAAAAGTTCTAGATAGATTTAATATGCATAATTCTTCAATAGGAATTGTTCGTATACAAAAGGGGGACAAATTTAGTCCCATGCAATGTCCAATTAATTATGTGAAATGAAAGGGAATGGGACCAATTCCTAACAATAAATTGTGGGCTGTTTAATGTATGTCTAGACCTACAAAAGACCCGACATTAGCTTTGTAGTTGGGATGCTTGGTAGATATCAAAGTAATCCTAGAATTGATTATTGGAAGGTTGCAAAGAAAGTTTTACGGTACCTACAAAGAACAAAGAATTACATGCTCACGTATATGAGATCTAATCAGTTAGAAGTAACTGGATACTCGAATTCAAATTTTCGTGGATGTCTTGACAATAGAAAGTCCACTTTTGGCTATTTACTTTTACTTGCTAAATGAGCCTTATCATGGAAAAGTGTTAAATAATCTGTCATTGCATCATTTACGATGGAAGCAGAGTTTGTAGCATGTTTGAAGCTATTATTCATGCATTATGGTTGCGGAACTTTATTTCATGATTTGGGGTAGTCAACACCATTACCAAGCTGCTGAAAAATTATTGTGATAATTCCGCAGCAATATTTTTCTCCAAAAACAACAAATATTCCAAAGGTACAAAGCATATGGAACTAAAATATTTTATCGTTAAGGAGGAAGTTCAAAAACAAAGAATGTCTATAGAGCATATTAGAACTAATCTTATGATTGCAGATCCGTTAACTAAAGGCTTACAACCAAAGACATTTGAAGAATATGTACATAGAAATGATCTTAGTTGTATTGATGAACGAAATTTTATGATGTTTTGACACTTTGAACTCAATTATGATGTTTTTTTAAATAAAATAGATGTATTTCATGTATATTATGATTGTGTGCACATAATTTTTTAAAATTATTTAAAATGGAAAAACCTTTATAGTTACTTAAAGACCTATTATATTGAGTTGTAATGTTGTAATATATGGAAGGAACTATGTTACTTAAAGCTGTATACAACTACTACAACTCGCATTTGCAATTCACTATAATGTGTTAATTATGATAAGTGTTATTTTTATGCGCACTCAACGTTTATTCCATTAAATTTTATGTTTTACCATGGCCAACTCCAATTCTGTATCAAATATTTCTTAAACTTTTGAAAATCATATTATTTAAAAAATCTTAAAATATTTTTTTATACAATTTTAAAATTTTAATTTACACAAGATTTAGATCTAAAAAATCTTACACCCTTTTCCAATTTGGGTTTAACGATATTGTTTATATGCTTTTCTAATAATTTATAGAATCTTTCATAATTATGTTGATCATTGTTAGTCTATACTTAATTGAATTTCAATTGCTTTTACTTCTAAATATAGAAGTTGAATCCATTGCAATTCTAATACAGATTTGTTTAGAAGCATTTTATAGAATTATTAAAAGTTTGAAAATATTCATGGATCGTCATCAATGAAAGCGATTTAAGAGTAGGATTATCTAACCCATCCAATCTATTGAAATTTAGTTAAGAATATAATTTGCTTGATTTTAGTAATTAAGAAAAAAATTTAAATATTTTGGGCTAAATTGTGTATATATGTCGTCTTTTTTTGTTAATTAGTCAAATAGGTCGTTTTTTTCAAGATTTAAGAAAATAGGTTGATTTTAGAGAATGTGAAAGCGCGTCCAGCTAGACGAACTTTTGTCGACATATAAGAAAAGCGTGTGCAACTGTAACCGTTTTCTGAAAATTCTAAAAAAATGCATCTAGTTAGGCACTCTTTCTTTGACATGTCAGTAAAAGCTCTTTCATTAATGGTTATTTTTATCCCTAATAGCTTATTTGGGTTGTTTTGTTTTTGGCTTACCTTTCCTTGCTATTCCCAAAATGCCATGATAGGAAGATGTTAATTGGTATGAAATTTACCAACTTTTACGAATTTCTAGAATAAACGTATTTATGTGAGAAATCATTTTGGACCTTTTACCTTATAAATATTAGCTTAGCTTTTATGAGATGAGTTGATAGTAGGAATATATCATGTGGTTAGGCATGGGTGTTAAAGTCGGCACTTATGCCTTTTATTGCTCAATTTGCGTGAAATTTATGACACTTAGATATGTTATGGTTTTAGTAAAACTCCAATCATGGACGGGTCAATCAAGCATGGGATAATAGGCTTAGTAGATTGAAAATATTAAAATTAAATAGATTAAGAGTATATATTTAAGTAAGTATCGAAGATATCAAATTTAAATTTATTTATATAATAATTGCATATATTATTTAGTGATGAATTAAAGAATCGATTTATTTGCTACAAGTGTATTTTATTCAAAATTTTGAGATAAAATTTTGAAATAATATAGATTACCTAAATTTGTTTTGATTTTAATTTATAAATGAATAAAATTATGTTAAATTAAAGTGTAGGATACCAAAATTGAAAATCGACCATTATATAGATGCCAATTTCAACATAATAGAGGGACCAAAATTGAAAATAGACCATTACCTTATAAAGAGAAAAAAGGACAGCTGTGTCTCTTGGGGATAGTATTTTACATAGGTGTAGATATAGATGCATTATGATGAGTAGCAGTAAGATAAAAAGAAATTGACAATGGCGTGTAGTTTTAATTATCCGTATCAAATGGAAAGCTAAAATGTAAAGCAACAAGTTTAGCCAAAACCCAAACCAGCCCTTGTGTCTATCTTCTTCATTCATTTTTAATATTAATAACCAATTTTTATAAGTCCTTTCCCATCTGCATACTGAAAGCAGAAAAAGGGAAAATAATCAAATATTGTTAGTAAAATCGCCAATTTTGTCACAGTTCTCCATGCTGCAGTCTCTATCCATAACTTTCGGTGGTGGGTGCTTTTCCATATTCTAATTTTCCTTCAATTCTCTTTATTCCAACTGATTCTTTGCCTTCTCCCTTTCGTTTCCTTTCCTTTCTCTCGGAATGTGTTTTGCTGCGTAATAAATTTCCCTTTCCGCTTTTGTATTTTTGTGTACTTATTATCTTCACACTTTGCGGATTGTTCTTTTTCATCATTGAATCTGCTCGTCTATCTATGAATGATTTTTTTTTCTCTTTTGATAAAGTTATTTTAGTTCATTTTTATTTTACTCATGTTGAATATGTGATTCGATCGAATTTGCCCCTTTTTTTCTCTGCTTGTTTTAGGAAGTTGGTGAGTTTTGATGTTTTTAAGTTTATGGTCTGTTTGATTGGCAGTAAAATATTTTCCGTAAAATGATTTCTGGAAAATGTTTTACTTTTCTGTAAAATGACTTATAGGAAAATATTTTCTGGTGTTTGATTGAATCTGTGTAAAATATTTTCTGCTGTTTGACAGATTTCTTGAAAATATTTTCCGGAAAAGTTATTTTTTACATATATTAATATATATTAATAAATTTTTATATTTTAAATTATTTTTACATATATTGCAATGATTTATTTATAATAATACTCAATAATAAGCTACAATATTGATCGTTATAAATTGAAAAAATATTATCCACAATGAGTACTAGTAAGAATATTGAATAATTATAAATTGCTTCGAAACCATAATGAGTACTAGAAATAATATTATCCAAATACATAATTAGTAGTACACCACATAGTAACAACATTGTCGAAGTGCATAATATTACACCACATAAAAGTATCAATATCTTCAACCCTGAGAAAATTTTTGAAGCCAAATTTTTCTATGCTTCTTACTTTTAACTAAAAACATTTTGGCCTCTGATTCATGACTCACTAGATAATCACACACAGAACACAAGAAGTCATCATCAAATCCTTCTTCCTCCATCGACATCACAAGAAGCATGAACTCCACTCCAAATGCTGCCTTACTACTACTTTTACCACTTATTATTTCAAGCAGAAGCACCCCAAAGCTGTACACATCTGCCTTTTTGGTTAGTTGTCCTAAAAGCGCATACTCTAGTGCCAAATATCCACTAGACAAAATACAATATCATAAATGAGATGCAAATAGAAACACAAGGATTAAGCAAAGGTAAAGAACAAAACACAATCGCCAGTGGATGACTCCTTCAAAAGTCCTTAAAAAACATCAATGAAATATTGAAATAGTTAAACAGCCTAGGCAGTTGACTAAGGATGAGATGCAATGAAAATGATGCTTACAATGCTCCTGCTACTCGAGTACTGACATGAGTGACATTGTCCGGGAAAAGCTTAGCTAGCCCGAAATCCCCAATTTTAGGATGAAAATTTCCATCCAGGAGTATATTACTAGCTTTAATATCCCTGTGGACAATATGCGGTACAGCTTCATAGTGAAGAAACGCAATAGCAGAAGTTGTACCTAAGCAAACAGCAGCTCTTGTTGGCCAATCCAAAGCAATATGTTTACTTCTTGAACCTGAAATTAGGATTTCTGGACATCAGTATACCTCAATTAGAATTAGGAGTTCAATGAGCTTGGACTGATGTATTTACCAAGTAAAACACTGGCAAGGCTGTTATTCTCCAGATATTCGTAGACCAAGGCCCGATGGCTGTCTTCAACACAATAACCGATTAGTTCAACAAGGTTGGTGTGTCGTATGTTTGATATCATATTGATCTCTGTCAGGAATTCATTAGATCCTTGCTTAGACTCTGTAAACAGTTTCTTGATGGCTACTTGAGTACCATCCCTCAAAACTCCCTGCAAACAATAACAGTAAAATTTTGTTAGTGTTTCCCAACTAATTCTAAAGTTGATAGACACTAGTATAGGCGTGCCATATGAAAACCAGAAAACCTGCTCTCTCCCTCGCACACACACACACAAAAGCAGACATATACATAATACATGCCAAAGAGCCCAGAAGACATGGATGCTCTGTTCCAAAAGAACGGTCGGAGAGCTTTCATTACCCTGTAGACAACTCCGAAACCACCTGCACCGATTCTGTTTGATGGATGGAAATCTGATGTCGCTGATCTCAATGAATTGTAAGTAAAAAGCTTTACATTCTCGTTGGTGAACTCTGGCCATGCACAGATATAACAAATATGGAATCGAATGAGATCACAAAATTATAAGAGAAATAGTTGACAATACCATGTGTCTGAAACAGAAACAAAAACAAGGAACCGTTTGAGATTAATACTTAGGAATGGTTACATTACTGAAAATGTTTTGAAGCTACATACTGGACAGAAGATGTTTTGAATTGACTACCAATGACCCGACACGGATTTTGGTGTTTTAATATGGTTTTGAGGGTGAGAATCGGCATTTTGAAGTAGCTTTTTATAGTCTCCTAGTTGAGAACTTATGACAAACACATAACAGGCAAGAATAGCGAAAGCTGAAATCAAAGGAATTTGATTTCAGAGACTGGTACTCGTTGCCAAGAATAGCAAAAAATCAAGTAATTCGTAAGAAACAAACAAAGAGAATATTTTCATACTTAATTAAGATTGAGATATAAAGATTGGTTGGAGGAGTATGTAGCGATACAAATATAGTGCTAACGTCCGAAATGATGAAACAGAAGAGTAAGAAAATTAGGTAAGGTTTATCGATTTCACTTACAAACTGCAGGAAATGATGAAACAAAAAGGATTGAAGAAAGGTAAGAAAATGGAGAGGAAGTGCTGGAAATCAGTGGAATGGGAGGAATTGGAAAGATTTTTCATTATTAAAATACAGAGAAAATTCAAAATCTTTCCAACTCCTCCATTCCAAAAATTTCCAGAAACAGTCTCTCATTTTCCTCCTTCACAACAGTCTAAAAAATTACAAGCCACAGAAAATGTGTAGAAATGAAAGTGGAAATAGAAAACATACCTTTCTAAAGAAAGTCTGCAAAGAAAATTTTGAAGCTGAGGCGATGAGAGTGTAGAGAAGGGAATGGAAAATGTCTTACGGTAGGAAAATTGGTAAGACGTTTTCCAAAACTAAGGAAGTGATTTTACCCGTGTTTGTAAAAGGTTTTCCTTGTGGAATTCATTTTCCACCAAACAAACGCCTGAAAATTCGGAAAACAATTTCCGGAAAACCAAATCCCACAATCAAACAGACCCTTAGTTTTACTCTCCATTTTAGCAATTAGGGAATTTGATTTATGTTATGTAAAAATTACTGTGAAATAGATAATTTGGTATGGTTCAAACTGCATTATTTTGATTACTTATATAGTACAAATTCACTAACTTTTAAGGTATTTCATGTCTCAGTTAAAGGAGCCTTTAATCCTGACTGGTGAAGGGCCATAAGAGGTTGTTAGTTACAAACTTACAAGTAATTTTCTGTGCACTTTACTATCTTTAGGAAATTGTTGCTTGAAACTTTTTCTTTTTTTCTGTTAGATGATTGCAATGATGTTGTTATTGTCAATGTTTGATGTTAGCCATCTTGTTTATATCATGTTACCGGTGATTTTGTGACTTATGGCAGTAGTTTGCTTGCTTTGTAGGAAATTTATGGGTTTAGGCATTTCATGGGAGTAGCCGAAGATAGTGAACCACCCTTGAAACGTGTGAAAGGGCCCGTGGAAGAATCCAAGGGCTTGCCGGAGGATCATTCAACCACAAAATCTGTTTCTTGCTCTTTGGGAGATCAGATGGCTAAGCCTCTAACCTCCCAAGGGGATGGGGAAACAATTGGTTCACAAGGTGTTATAAGAAAAGCAGAATTTATTAAAATTATAACTAGGGCATTGTACTCGCTTGGTTATGACAAAAGTGGTGCCCTTCTAGAGGAGGAATCGGGAATACCATTGCATTCTTCGGTTGTTAATCTATTTATGGGGCAAGTGGCCAATGGGAAATGGGATGATAGTGTGGCCACATTGCGAACGATTGGTCTCTCAGATGAAATAATGAAGTCAGCATCCTTCTTGATTTTGGAACAGAAGTTCCTTGAACTTCTTAAAATGGAAAAAGTTGCTGCTGCATTGGATACACTAAGGAATGAGATCGTTCCTCTTCATGTCAATCTCGACCGTGTTCATAAGCTTGCTTCCTGTATCATCTCTCCTTCGCAATGCATAAGACTTGGTATTTCTGGTCAAGATACTGAGGGTACAAAGTCGGGGTCAAAGATTCTAGAAAAACTACAGAAGTTGCTTCCTGCTGCAATCATGATTCCTGAAAAACGATTAGAGCATCTAGTTGAAAGGGCTCTTGATGTTCAACGAGAGGCTTGCGTGTTCCATAATACCTCAGATAGTGATCTCTCTTTGTACTCTGATCACCAGTGTGGAAAAAATCAGATTCCCTCCCCGACATTGCAGGTTAGTTTGATGGCAGTTCAATTTGCCTTCGCATTTGTTATAGCTGTCCTTTCTGGTCAAAGATGATAAATTGGACTTTCTCTTTTGGGTTTAGGGTGTAATTTTCTGCAGGTTATTTATTTTAGCAAGGTATAGCACGTGGGAATGGTCATGTGTTGATTCATTGTATTATGCCATAGAGAAACTGCATCCTTTGATTAGGATTTCAGCTATGTTCGGTGGACATCTTTTATTCTTTTGGTATCCTTATTGTTGCTGTTAATCTCATCTCAGTTTTGATCAAGAAACAGATTTGTTCATTTAAATTGTAATTGCTTTCTAATGCATTATAACTTCTCATAATTTTACTGTGCATTTCGTTTTCGTGAGCTAACAAAGGAATCCCATAATTAAAACTTTATGTTTATATAAATGAAATCAGATAGTAGAAGCACACAAAAATGAAGTTTGGTTTGTGCAATTCTCACATAATGGCAAATATTTGGGCTCATCATCTAAAGATCATTCAGCAATTATATGGGAGGTAAGCTTTTTATTTATTATTGGCTTTGCTTTGGCTTTTTCTGTCCTATTCCAAGGTATTAGTGCTTTAACTTGCTAAGACAGCACGCATTCGTGGGATTTTCCATTTAGTGATCATTTGTTCTCTTTTTTTGTGGTAATGTGCTACTCTTATGGGGCAAAGAAAAAATGTGGATAAGATTGAGTGATATGTGGTAGAGTTTGCTTTATTGGTTTACTTGTTACAATTCAGTGACAATAAATAATCTATGATGACAAAGTTGGGAATAGCTTAATAGTGGTGATGTGTGACCTCAATGATTCCCATGTTATTGGACTTAAAAATAATTAACTAGTAATTTTCCTATTTCTTTTGCATATTGGCATGCAAACTTTTAATGTCATTTTATCAAATGTTGTTGGCCTAGCTGTTTCTGAGTTTGTGCAACCTGTATCCATGATTTTTAGTGGGTTTGAATTGAGCTACACTTTCTTAAGAATATTTTGAGGAAACTAATTGTTTTAAAATGATTATATTGAACTTGGCATCCCATGCAACCCCATAGCATCTTGTTTTACTAAATTTAGTATTTTTAACCTTTTAGGTTAAAGAAGATGGTCAGGTGTTATTGAAGCATACCCTTTGCGGTCATCAGAAACCAGTGTTAATAGTTTCGTGGAGCCCAGATGATAGTCAAATACTTACTTGTGGACAGGACGAGGTTATTAGGCGTTGGGATGTTAGTTCTGGAAAATGCCTCCATGTTTATGAAAAAACTGGTGTCGGTTTGATTTCTTGTGGATGGTTTCCGGATGGTAGAGGTATATTTGCGGGGATGACCGACAAGAGCATCTGTCTCTGGGATTTGGATGGAAGAGATTTGGAGTGCTGGAAAGGACAGAGGACGCTTAGAATCTCAGATATGGCCATAACTGATGATGGAAAGAGGATTATTAGTGTATGCAGAGAATCTGCTATTCTATTGCTCGACAGGGAAGCAAAATTTGATAGATTGATCGAAGAGGTGGATATGATTACTTCCTTCTCATTATCAAAAGACAACAAGTTCTTATTGGTTAATCTTATGAACCAAGAAATCCATCTCTGGAGCATAGAAGGTGATCCTAAACTTATTTCAGAATACAAAGGTCACAAACGTACCCGATTTGTAATTAGATCTTGTTTTGGTGGACTCGATCAATCTTTTATTGCCAGTGGCAGTGAGGATTCACAGGTACTCCTCTTTGACTAGAAAGGAGCATTAGGCGAACATAATAGATGATACTATTTTTGAACTGTTGCTATCTGTAAAATTTGTTGCATTTGATGCTTTGAAAGTTGATTTTCTTGCACATGCATTTGTAGAGTAAGTCCAAGAGAGAGTCTGCTGGTATATCATTTAGGTTCATGTTTTTTTCCAACTGAGTATGTTCTGTTAACTATTATGTAACTGCTGTAACGCTAATTAAGTTGCGTGCACATACACAGTTATGTTCCGTTAACTATTATGTAACCGCTGTAACGCTAATGAAGTTGTGTGCACATACACAGTTATCAGGAAGACAGCTTTTTGTAGACAATGAAGCAGTGTATCGTTTCTTGTTGCAGGTGTATATATGGCACAGATGCTCAGGTGAGCTACTACTGGCATTGCCTGGACATTCTGGAGCAGTGAACTGTGTGAGCTGGAATCCAGGAAACCTTCACATGCTAGCTTCAGCTAGTGATGACGGAACAATCCGGATTTGGGGGTTAGATCGCTTTAACCTGAAAGGTGGAGAGCAGAGCAATGGTAGCAACCACCAGTGCAATGGAAGGAGCTAAATGAAACAATTTATAGCCTATCAAATGATTCCTCTCAAATCGGTGTAAATTATGCAATTATTTGTTTCTGTTCTTTGACATCCTAAAGCAGGAAAAAGGCCAAATGCTATTCTGATATGACACTTTCAGCTTTATACCCATTTCTTTTCTTCACTGTCTTCCTTCCTGACGTGGGTTATTGTATTGCTAGTATTCAAATATTATATATCCATTATAGTTTTATCTTTATCAGATCGGTCTTTCTAGCACCAGTCTCTTCTCAGCTTGGCCTTTCTAGCAACATTCTCTATCGGAATTGCCTTGCCGGCAATATGTTCTGTCCGAAGGCAATGACCATAGTATGGTATCCTCCAGGTTTAAGGGTTTTGTCGCCATTAATTTCACTGCGTCAAAGTTTCCACATTCATAGCATACCAAAAATGGAGAATCTGCCGTAGCTTTGCCCTTTACTTGCTTAACAACGACGCCTCTTCTAAGTGGCTCGTCAGTGACTTCAATTTCGACACGCTTGCTGATTTACGTGACGTGACACTACAAAATTTCTCTAGTTTGGATTTATTACTCAGATAGGCTTATTTAAAAACAATTTATTAGTTAAAATCAATTTTAAACAAATTACTTCAGTCACTTAGATTTATTCTCGTTCGAAAAAACAGTTGGATTTTATTTAGAACTGAATTGAAATATGGATAATAAATCAATTAGAATTTAACAGAGAGCATCAGAGGTTACTTGTTCAAGCTTGATGATCATCACTTGAAATTTAAAAGGGTTTGGTAAGAATATTAAACCTGAAAAATAGATATGGG
Organism: Gossypium hirsutum; assembly: GCF_007990345.1. NCBI lineage: Eukaryota > Viridiplantae > Streptophyta > Magnoliopsida > Malvales > Malvaceae > Gossypium > Gossypium hirsutum. The sequence goes on from NC_053435.1 coordinate 1,465,406, forward strand.
CGAAATGAATTAAGCCTATTTAAACTATGGGTCGAGACACAAGTCAGCCTAACTCGTTTTTTAATGGTTGTAATATTTTATATTATGTTATTTTTATATATTATGTAATTTATAACACAAAAATAAATTTATCCGAAATATATAATACTATTAGAATATAAATATTAAAAAATGTTACGATAACTATATAAAAATTTTTAATAAATAAAAAATATATAAAATTGTTAAATACTAAGTTAAAATAATATGAACAGGTCTAAATGAGCATGAGTTAACAATTTACAAATATGAGCTAATTTAGGTTCATATTTTATGCTAAACTAAACTTTAACAAATATAAAATATATTAATATCATGTTTAAGTCCGTCCGTTCAGGAGTGTATTAACTATGGGCAGTAGTGGTGTGAGGATTAGCGACCAAAAGCTGCCTGCCTGCATACGTTGGTCTGGAAATCTAGAATTCTAGTCTCAGTTCATCAAATTTGTGTAATTGGATGATGGGTAAATGGCAAGACTGAGTTGGGATCGTTGTCTGGAATCTTAGGTGGAGCATATTATGGGAACAAAGGAATGCATTCCTTTTCAAGAACCAGAATTTCAGCTGTGTGGACGTTATTACGAAATGCTTTCAATTGGGTGAGGAACATCATGTGGATGGCAGAAGTACAAGCGGAATGCCTCTTTCAGCTTTTGTTAGAGAACATCAGGGGGTTGTAAGCTAATAAAGTTCCTTATTTTATGTCGACACTTGAATATGATCCTAATGGAGTCTTACAGAGATTTGATCAGCCACCTCAAGTTTGTGGGCTACTTTCACGTGATACTAGTGGTTTATTGATTTCTAATGGTTTAATGGTAAAAGTACTCTCAAGGTACTGTACTAAAAATCGGAGTATAATTTATGTTAGATTAAATAACAAATTAATTCTTCTATTAAAAAATCAATTTATTTCTATTTTTAAGAGCTGATATGAATGGCAAAATAATTATGTAGTGACACATGGCATGATACGTGTATCTCATGCTAACATGGTAATATCTATTTTAAAAAAAAACCCTAAAAATAAATATTTTTTAATAATTATTTAAAAAACACATTTAAGATAAACTTCAACAACCTAAACAAACATTTGTCAACTTTTAAAACAGGAACCTCTATAGTATTTTTACAAATAATTAATCTCCTTTGCATGAGTTTTTGCCCCTTTTTTTACCATTCGATTTTACAAAATTTAAATATCTATTTTACAATTTTACTCAATTTGGTTAGTATTATGTTATTTTTTTGATATTTTCTCTAAGATTATGGACTTATCCTTATGTTTTTAACTCTTTTGCCTTCATTTGGTAAGTATTTTTTATTTTTATTTTTGTAACATATTTTTATTTTAAAATTTTGAAAAGCATATTTATTAAATAGAAATAAATATTTGTTTTTATAGTGAAAACATAAAAATATGTTTGGTATTTATTTTTATATATTAAAAATAGAAGTAAAATAAAAAAAATTTACATTTATATAGATTTAAATTAGAGTATTAGGTTAAATATTTGAAAAACTATTAATAAAAGAATATTTTTGCGTTTATGTGTGTTTGAACTAGGATTTATTCATATGAATTCATATGCTTCATTTGGTTCGAGTGTAATAATATGAGAAAAAAACTTATTTATTACATATGTATTACAATAGTTAGATATAAAATAAAGAATAACAAATACAAATTTAAAGTTGAAATTAAAAAGCCGAGTAAAAACTCTTATAAAAAACAATACCTCTTCAAAATAAGTAAAAAACTTATCCCCTCTTTGCCAAAAATAAGCCATGAGACAAGGGCGAAGTCAAAAAGCTTTGTTACGAAGAGCTGAAATTAAATTGTAATTTTTACGATAGTAAAAATGTAATTTTACCATTTGAATAATCTATATTTTCATAATTTTTAAATAGATTAAATCAAATTTTTATTATTTTTTTGGGATGAAGTATAATTTTTCTTTTACTAATTTAAAATTTTAAAAATTCTAAAGGACTTAAATGAATAATTTTCGGGGATGGGGCCGTTACCAACCCCTAAATACGCCATTGCCATGTAACTAAATAGTATCAATTAAATTCCCTTATTACTAAGTCATATATTAAAAAATATGTAAAAAACTAAACGAATCATTAAAATTGAAAACATTTGTTTTCATATAGCAAGACCAAAGCTCCTTCTCGGTCAATTCAAGAACAAGGAACTTGAGAAGGAACAAGAGCAAGGGCCTCATTGAGCACGACCAAAGCTCCTTGGTTGATTGTGAGCTTGTGTTTCAGGCCTAAACCACCTCAAAGGTTATTGATCTGATGATGGTTGATGCTTTTTTTTCTTTTGCGTGAAAAATACCATGTGAATGCATTAGAGGGTAGTTATAGTAGTAGGAGCTTTTCGACATCGGATTTGGTTTTCCAATTCATGATGGGAAGTGATTTTGGGTAGTGGTTGAACATGACTTAAGAGGGTGAGATCATGGTTTGTTGTATGTATTTTGGTCTCTCATTATCTTGTTTCTTTGTTTTGTTCTTTTTCTTTTTTAGTGTAAGAAGGTTGGTATTCATTAAAAAAGAGAAAAGAAACACTTGGAAAAAGCAATAGCCGCCTACTTTGGCCATTCCCAACACCACAAAAAAAACAAAAAAAAAAGAGAGGGTAAAATTAAAACTGCAAAACCAAAGAGAACTAGCAAGACTTATGGATGAAACCTCAAACTCTTCCCACCGAAAGCCTTGCATCATTGAAAGAAGTACGAGGAAATTACATGCATGGAATGGATACCCGAAGAATGGCAAAAAGAAGAAGAAGAAAAAAATAAAGGTGTTCCTATAAAGGCGATTCAGACAGATCAATCCACCAGTGATTTGCTTTCATGAATGGCACCTCCTCTACCCCATAAATGCTACATTTGTTGCTAAAACCCTTTCTTGTGTTCTAATCTCTACGTGCATGGTTGAATTAACACTTTGCAAAATTCATGCATAAAGACTTTTCATTTGCATCTTAATAGCCGTTTTGGAATCCCAATTCTAACATGAATTGGGTGGCAGAAGAATCAGGTATAAATTTGTTCTTGTAAACTAAAGAAGCCATGACTAGACCATCATGATTCCTAACAGTGCCTTGCACTGGTATAATTTTGGTTAAAATGCTTGATTTAAGAAAAAAATTTAAAACTTATGTTGCACCTAAAAACACTATTTTCTAAACCGATTTTTGCAACATATGTTGGAATCTACATCATGTTTTTGAAAATGCAAGAAATCAAAGTATCTTGTTCCTTTCTTATGAGTTGATCTCGAAGGAAATTGATTAGAAAATTTCTGGTAAATTGTTGATTCATCTAGTTTTTAACTATATAATTATTTACAAGTTTACTAGATTGAAAATATTATGATGCTAAAAAATTTATAGATCTCATGTCATATTTAGTAAAAAATTATGATACATGTATTGGGTGTTTTTAATGTGTCTGAACCTGTCCCACCTGTGCTAGAAATGGTACCTTTAGATGGATGTACAACTAACCAAATTGCTTTCGCTCCAAGAACAAAAGACTATGTTGGTTGTAAGAAATGCTTGTCCAAAGGATTTCTTGAGAATTTGAGTTATTTATCGCTTTAAACAACTTGAAGTAAGGCTTTAGCTTATTGATACGGTCCAAAAAACCTTAGTTGAATACATTTTGAAATCATCTAATTTTTTTCTACTAAAAAATCGGTGCTAAAATAATCTTTCTAAGCACGGGTATTATTTCTTTGGTTAACAATAATTGTAGTTTTATTAATATTTGCAGGTTCTTTACTTTTTTTTATAGAGGAAGTAAGCTAATTAAGTGGTATACAATATGTATATGTATTCAATAGCGGAGTGTAGTAGAGATCTAGGGGGTCATAGCCCCCTTAAAATGGTAAAATTTTAATTTAAACCCTTTATAATTTATAAAATTTTAAATTAGTAATAGTAAAATTACACTTTGACCACTCAAAAATGATAAAAAATTAATTTAATCCTTTAAAAATTAAAAAGATATAGATAATTAAAATGATGAAATTATATTTTTACTATCGTAAAAATATACAATTTAATTTCGCCCCCAAAAAAATATTTTTGGGCTTCGCCATTGTATTTATTTTCAAACTGCTTCTAACAACCTATACATTTTGTTATCATTACTGATTGGATCCATTAATCTAATTGGTAGAAGATTATAAATGAATATTTTTTGTTTTTGATGAAGATTGGGAATAGATGGACATTCTATAGGATCCATTTTATTGACAATATTTATCACCACTTTAGCAACTTTGGTGGCTTCGCCAATTGCTCATGATTTACAATTATTTCATTTCTTGATGCTAACAATGCCCAGTGGTCAAATAAGATCATTTTTCTCTAAAGACGTTTTACTTTTTCTCATCAGGTGAGAGTTCGAATTAATTCTCATTTATTTACTTCTATCCGTGTTGGGAGTGGGGTTGGAAGAAACGTCTATTCTTAGCTACAAATTTTATTTTGTACATTGTAGGGGTTTCATTTTTCTATTAATGGGAGTTTCAGGTCTTGGTTTATACAGTTCTAACGAACCAACAATGAATTTTGAAACATTAGCTAATCAACCCTATCTTGTTGCATTGGAAATAATATTCTATATTGGATTTCTTTTTGTTTTTGTTGTTAAATCAATGATTATACCCTTACATACGTGGTTACCGGATCTCCATAGAGAGGTCAACTATAGTATTTGTTTGCTTCTAGCTAGAATTTTATTAAAAATGGGAGTATATGGACAAATTTGGATTAGTATGAAATTATTATCCATGTTCATTCTATATTTTCTCTCGAGTTGATAATAATGAGTACAGTGCAAATAATTCATGTAATATTAATATCTCTCCATCAACGAAATTTAAAGAAGAAAAGAATAGTTTATTCCTTCATAAGCATATTCACGATACGAATGAAAAAAATCATGTAAAACATATATTTATAAAAAATTATATAAAAGTGTGAAATGAATAAATTTGTTAAATTAAAAAGCATTTAATATTTTTTTAATTGGGTTAATAATTAACATTTAATCAACAACTTAAATAATATAATATGATATAATATAATATAATATAATATAATATAAACTTAATCTAAAATAATTTGAAATTAAAATGATTTTTGGGAAGAGGTGGTTGTTTAACCAACTTTTTCCTTTTGGGTATAAATTTAATTCAAAGAATCATGAAATTTATCCTTTGATTACCATGTATAAATCTAAAGGAATGCTGATGCTTATCTCTAACCTTTTATTCCTTAATTTAATCATTATCTAATTTTTTTTAATAAATGTTTCGAATTTCTTATAATTTATTAATAAAACACTTTAAAGAAAATGTCAACCTTGTGAGTTTTTCTTTTATTTTATTGATAATGTAAAAAATAAATATTTTTATTACATTAAATAAATATCAAGAATCACAAAAAAATCTAATAATATAATTTGGAATCTAGAAAAAGAATCTACATTACTTCTATTTCTCCTCATATTAAACTCTACATAGTATTGGAACGTCCTATTATTTCATATTAATTCTATTTTAAAATAACGTTATTATAATATTTATATTATATGAATTAAATTTTACATAAAAAAATTATTAAAATGTATTAATTTTTAAGTCTTTGATGGTATATAAGTTATGAAACATTTTGAATAATTTAGTGGATCTGCGAATGTTATATCAAATTTCATATTGGAAGCAGGAGATACGTATCTAACATATCCTGAGAATTTTTAATGGTGTTACTGATCATATGACTAAATGTGTTGATACACAGAGGAAGATAAATGCGGGCTGGCAAAGGCCCTGGCACCCTTAAAATAGAAAATTTTATATTTAGGCCATTGAAATTTTTAAAAAATTTAAATTAAAAAAAATAAAATTATACTTTAGGCCCCCTAAAATTATAAAAATTCGATTTAATCTTTTAAAAATTATAAAGATATAAACTGTAAAAAAATTAAAATTTCATTTGGCCCCCCTAAAAATTTATTCTAGCTTCGCCCCTGCCGATACAGATAACTCTTTGATACGTTTATTTAGATCTCCACTAATTTCGGTCATGAACTTATTAGGAAAAGATCACAACATATCTATTTACTCTTGATTAGAATTTTATCTAATGTAATCGCTTAATACGGTCATTTTTCAAAAAAAAACATGTTAGAATAATTAGAAAAAAAAAACAAAAAAGAAAGTCAATGGCTGCCAGTGCGTAGGGAAGACTCGCAAAACGAGTTTTTTTTTCCTTCTTTAATTTTCCTTTTAATATTATATATATATATTTATAAAAGATAATAATATTTAAAAAAATAGTGGAATAAAAAGTGGTTGAGTAAAATAATATTTTAATTTTATTTAAGAAAAAGGTAGGCTCATATATTATAGACATGAAAATGAGACTGAAAAAGGAAGGGACCATCATCGCCTTAGGTTTCAATCAACGAATCCGCTTATCTGAACTCAATTCATTTCGGCAGCCGCTCAATCCGCCGCATTAACCTCCGTATTCTTCCTTTTAAGGTGAGGTTTCAATTTTCATTTCTTTTAAACCATGTCGACTCTCGAAATAATTTCATAATATTTTTTCACAATTTAAATTAAAGCTATATTAAAAGGAAAAAAAGAAGTAAAATTTGAAAATCGTGAGCTGATCTGCCAGATTTAATCCTACGATTCGCGCTGTGGGGGACCTCTGATCGCAATTCGCGGCTTTCGAGTTCCCACCGTCATCATAATCTCCAGGTCTTCTACTACAGCTGGCGTGTGATTATAAGAAAGGAAAAAATAAAATTAAGAAAAAACAAAAATACAAACAAAGATTTCCTTTTTTCTGTTGTATGTCTCCATCTGTTTTTTATTCTCCGTGGTTGTGAAATTTGGTGGTTACAATTACGGAGCAGAAGCGCGTGAACGGATATGCAGAAGAGTGGGAGTCTGTCGAGAAGTAGTAATAGTCCTTCAGTGAGAGTGTCGTCGCCGCCTCCGCCGCCTTCTCAGCAGTCGGTGAGGCGGCTGAGCTTGTGCTCCCAAATAGCAACCCACTCTTCCCCAATTGTGTTCCCAGAGAAACGTACTAAGAAGCTCAAGGCTTCCTCCAAACGCAGCGAAGCCCCTGTCACGGATGATCAGACTGATAAATCTAAGGGGGAAGAGCATCGAATCGACATCGGAGGGGATGAAAAGTCTGATTTACTTGGGTATGTGGTTTACACAGGGAAGCTCATTTTGGATAAGAGAAAGAATACCCCAAATATTGCTAATCCCGCCGATGTAGAGCAGAATTCTTCTACCGATATTGCCAAACAAGAATCTGTTGCTGCTAAACTCACTAGCAAGGCGTTGGTTTGGGGTTCGCATGTCTTGTCTCTTGATGATGTTATCTCGGTAAACATTTAATCTCTGAAATAGACCCTTGCAATGAATTAAGTATTTATTTTTGGGCTTTTTGGGTTTGCAATCAGTCTATTCAGTTTTTTTTTATAGGTATCTTACAATGTCGGTGTTAGACATTTCACTGTGCATTCATACCCTCTAAAAAGGGGTTCTTATGGCCTTTCATGCTTTATTAAACCAAAGAGAAGTCGAAAGGATTTTCGATTCTTGGCTTCTAGTGTGGAAGAAGCTGTTCAATGGGTTGGTGGGTTTGCAGACCAGCAATGTTTCATCAATTGTTTGCCTCACCCTTTAGTTTCTTCAAAGAAGCAAGCTTCTTCTGAATTGTTTCCAATAGATGCTCCTCCCGAGCTCGTCTTCAGGTGCAGGAATCCACCAAAAATGCTCGTCATATTGAATCCAAGGTCAGGTCGGGGTCGTTCTAGTAAAGTTTTCCATGGAATTGTCGAACCAATATTTAAGGTATGCCCCTTGTCTTCTATCTTTACAGATTTTTATAGATTCTATTACTGTTACTTTCAACATAATTTATAGTTTTAATACATTGGAATTGGTTGTCATTGATCATAATTACTGTTGTTGGTTGTTACTTTGTAGTTCTCTTCCTCTCTACCATATCAACCTATAAGTAAATAAAATCCTTAGTGTGTTTTTTCTCTTACATGAATAGATTACCTTACTTGGATGCATCTAAATCTTGGAGTTCCTTGGTCAAATCGTTCTTTATGATCTTAGTTGGAGCATTTCTGCATAACTGCTTTAAGTATGAATGCCTTGATTTTTCTGTTGGGAAATATTTGTAGGGGAAAAGAGTGGTTGGATAAAATAGAATTTTTGAACTGAAGATGCCGTAGGAATCTTTGCGACAGTTATAGAAGGTTGAATATTTTACTATGACATCATAGTCAAAATGAAAATCTGGAACAAAACTATTTAGCTATGTATAGCCTTTGACCAAGTCTTGATAAATATTGAAGTATGTTTTATCTTTCCTCTGTTATTTTCTCCCTAGTATCGTAGATACTCGGATATTTGGCATTGCATGTGATTGGACCTTTCAATTCTACGACATATGTTTGGCAGACTTTGATTGATAGAATTTCCTTATAAGGATGGATATAATTGAAGTAAAATATAGAAAGGCATCATATGTCGTGTACAAAAATAATGCATAATTTACTGATTTCTTTAGTCTTTAATGTTGATCGATCATATGGTACTTTTTTTGGATAATGATATTTTGTTTTGTCACGTGCTTAATCTTCATTTTTCTGTAACGTATTGCTTCATTCGTTTGTTGTAAGATCACTGCTTTCCCTCCCTTGTCGTATATATATATTATTGTCAAGAAAAAGCTGTTTTGGAGTTTGGGCTTTATAGAGTTTGACATTGTATGCAAACTGTGGCAGCTTGCAGGGTTTAAATTGGAGGTTGTCAAAACAACATCTGCAGGCCATGCCAAGAAGCTGGCATCTACAGTTGATATCAGCACATGTCCTGATGGTAGTAATACTTGATCATTTATTTTGTTATTCTAGCTTTGCTTATATTTTTAAAGATTGCCCTCATCATCTCCATTAGCACGAATTTAAATAATTCTACTTCCTTTCAGGAATAATATGCGTTGGTGGTGATGGCATTATCAACGAGGTTAGTTATTTCAACTTTATTCAAGAATTTCATATTTGTTTTTATTTATTTGTTTTCTCTTTTTCTAGAGAACATTTCGCTTCATTTGCTCTATTTATTTATAAACCCATTTCAACACCATTAGTATTGTTTGGTTAAATTGATGAGTGAAATAACTCAAAAACCTTATAAGGTAACTGGTATTCTGTTGTGTCATTGTGTGATTCCTGGATCAATTTTTTGAGGGACTTACCTCTAATGACCATCTATTTATGGAACATAGTTTTAGGCAATGACTAATAACTATGTTTCTGTAAGTACATTGTGGTCGCTGTTTGCTCATTAAGCTAGTATATTCCCCCTGCTTATTTATGGTATTAAAGATTTGGAGTCAAAATAAACATGGGCTTATAATTAATTTGACCTTATAAAGGTAAGAATACCATGCAGTTTTCTATGCATGCATCTTATAGAATGGTTTCTGAATTTGTAACATAAATCATCTTTGGTTTTCAAATTAATATTCTTAACGGTCTTGTCTAGTATGACCACTTGTCCTCTGAATGTAGAGAGAACTTCTTCTCGATTGAGGCTGTATCTGAATATCTGTATCGAATGAAGTTTTTCCTAATCACTCAACATGATACAAAATTGTCTATCTTGAGATTTCATCAACCTAAATTTAGAAATGTATTACTCCTTAATAGCAAATAGCCTCTGAAATTGTTAGTTAGCTATCCTTATTCCAGCAACATGGATTGGCTACATTGGATTCTATTATATCCTTTTTCATTGTCACCCACGGTTCTTTTTTCTTTCCTACACTAAAGTTTTGTCCATTTATTTAGTTGAGACTTACTTATTATATAGGATTCTGAATAAGCCCTGTGATTATTCGTTGTTATTAGTACATAAACCATCAGATTTTCCTTTTTCATTCTAGGGGGGACTGGTGTGAGGATTTCACAGTACTGAATAGGGACTCGATGCTTTTTCAAATGCATTGTAATAGAAAATATAGTCCTTTGGATGGGGTTGTGTTCTTTTAGGTATTCTGCTGATATTTCAGTTGCATTATTAACTAGTTATGTCATCCTGATATATTTCATATTTGTAGGTTCTAAATGGTCTGCTTAGTAGAGACAATCAGAAAGAAGGAATTTCTATACCCATTGGAATTATACCAGCAGGGTCGGATAATTCACTGGTTTGGACTGTTCTTGGAGTTAGAGATCCTGTCTCTGCTGCGATTTCTATTGTGAAGGTAAAGCTGCTTAGGAAATTCAAGATGGGATTTGCTTTACTTGCTGGTTATTCTGTTTCTCCCTTTTACTGATTGATTTTCAAAACCTTTTTGAAACATGGGTCTGAAATTGTTTAACAACACCTTAATGACCCTAACATGTTGCCATGCAAAGTTTGGGAGAAATATGTCATGCTGTTGTGTTTCTGTTTGTGGAAACTTCTCTCTTTAATAACCAGCGAAATAAGGAAAAGAGTTAAGAATACTACATGTTTCTTGTTATAGAAACATTAAATTCCCGGTAATCATTTTGTTGCTTACAATTGTGGTTCTCCCTTTTATGTTTCAGGGAGGTCTTACAGCTACAGATGTTTTCGCTGTTGAGTGGATTCAGACTGGTATTATTCACTTTGGAATGACGGTTTCCTATTATGGATTTGTCAGTGATGGTATGTACTGGTGACATGATGATCCACCCTGGCTGATGCCATAGAAGTCTGTTGGTTTCTATATTCCATCAACCTCTGTTGTCTTCTTTCAACTATCCTTTTTTTTCTTATTCCTTTTTGAATGGCCTATGTTTGCTTTTTTGATGCTTCAGTCTAACAGGCATTACCATGTGAGCATGTTGTCCAAATAATACTTACCATGTTGCATCAATTTCGAGTGAGTTACACTTAGACTATGATTATCCTTTTAGAATGACTTGAGCATTCAACCTCACATATGTTAATGCTCATCAACTAGTAGCTGTTATTGGCTTTTAGAAGGTGACTGGTTTTGCTTTTCACTTGTTTCCATTTTCTCTGCATTAAGAAAATGCTATCTTCTGTACCCATCCTTTTCTGTTCTAACATCATCATAAGTTTGTGTTTAATTGAAATCACATACCAGAATTACTCCTAGACTAGCCTTTGGTTATCATTTGCAGATTTTTTTTTTGAATATTTTGGCTTCAATTTGCCCATTTAAGGTTGAGCACCTTGCACTCCTTTAAAATTATCTGTAATCCTGAACTAGAAAATTTTCATTCTTAGTTACTTATGTCAGATGGTTCTTTTTTACTTTGAATTTGCATTCTAGTAACTTTTGGCTTTGATCTTTATTATTAACAACAATGAAGGCAAATTAGACTTGATGAACACATGCATGATTTTCTATGTATAGAATGATTGAGTGAAATCTTTTATTAGCATATACACTGATGAGTGCATAAAATAATTTCCCCATCTTTTATGGGTTCCTAGTGAGGAAATTGTAATTGTATGTTTGTATCTTTTTTTCTGGCTTGCAGTCTTAAAGCTTTCTGAGAAATATCAGAAACGATTTGGTCCTCTACGATATTTTGTTGCTGGGTTCTTCAAGTTTTTGTGTTTGCCAACATACAACTATGAAGTGGAGTACCTTCCTGCAGAGAAAGAGGATCGAGAAGGTAAAACCTCTGCTGATCGGGAAGTAGTTGACATGTCTGACCTGTACACAGACGTTATAAGGAGGTCATACATAGATGGCATTCCTAGAGCCTCGAGTTTATCTAGTATTGATTCAATAATGACTCCTAGCCGAATGTCTGGAGGCGAGATGGACACTTCTAGTAATATGCATGCCAGCACTGAACCATCTGAATATGTACGAGGCCTTGATCCTAAGACTAAACGGCTGTCATCTAGCAGAAGCAATGTAACAGCTGAGCCTGAAGTTATTCATCCTCAGTTACCACTCTCATCGACTCTAAACTGGCCACGGACCAGATCAAAATCAAGGACAGATAAAGGATGGAGTGGATTGACTGCAGCACATGATCCTTCGAGATGTTCTTGGGGTAATGCTGCAACAAATGATAGAGAGGATATATCTTCAACATTGTCCGATCCTGGTCCAATTTGGGATGCTGAACCAAAGTGGGACACTGAGGCTAATTGGGATGTGGAAAATCCAATCGAGTTACCAGGGCCATCAGATGATGTTGATTCAGGAATAAATAAGGAAGTTGTCCCAAGACTTGAAGATAAATGGGTTTTGACCAAGGGGCCATTTCTTGGCATCATTGTGTGCAACCATGCATGCAGAACTGTGCAAAGTTCTCAGGTGGTTGCTCCAAGAGCTGAACATGATGACAATACCATGGATATGCTCTTAGTTCATGGGAGTGGGCGGTTGAAGTTGATGAGATTTTTCTTGCTGCTACAGATGGGTAAACACCTTTCACTGCCATATGTTGAATATGTCAAGGTAAAGGCATCAGTTTCCTTTAGTCAATAAAAAACTTCATATTTCAAATATAGAAACATTGTCGTCGAGCCCATAAATCCCATCCAAAGTTTTTTGTAAAATTGTCAAGGCAGAGTTATGGCTGGTTTGAACATGCTTGTTGTAGTTTGTGCACTGTTTTTCACATAAGAATAGTTGCCCCATCCTCTTCAATTTGTTTTGGGATGTACGATGGGTGTTTTGCTGATTCTTATGGTATATCTGTTAACTGGGTCCGGTATGCATAAATATCAACTCATGATTTAACTTCCATTGAAATACAGGTGAAATCAGTTAAGATTAAGGCTGGGAAACACACGCATAATGGTTGTGGTATTGATGGTGAGTTTTTCCCCCTCAATGGACAAGTGGCATCATCTTTGCTTCCAGAACAGTGCAGACTAATTGGTCGCTTCCCTGACCGTCATGTATAATGATTAAGAGATGTGTTTTTTGAAAATTTCTTTTTGCCAATATCTTGGATGCCGGTGCTCCCTTCTCCTCTCGTGAGTGTCCTTATACAAAAAACAATGTCTTGTGATATATTTTTCATGTTAATCCCTCCCCATTTGTGCCATTACATACATACAGTGAGGATCCCTGTAAATTTTTGTTGGGTTTATGTATCTGTTGCTTGTTTATTATGTTCTTACTCTTACAGTAAATACACTTTCCTCCCGTTAGATTCTGTGTGACTGTGAGCTTCTAAATGTATTAAACATTTACCCATCTTTGTTTATCTTTTAAATTTCTTTACACCATCATCATCAGAGCTTTTCCTCTGATATCTCATTCCTTTCTATGTACTTAGTTTAATCAGTGCTAAGTTATCATATTTGAGGGAAGCTTCCAAGCCATGGCAGGGCAAATCGCCTATGTAAGTTGGTTTTAAAAATGGTGCGTATATGTATGGATTATTTTGATACAGGCATTTGGAATTTGGATCCATTTTAAGCTTTAGTTTTTGAGTTGTTTGTTTATTGCTTAGATCCCTTGTGTTAGTATGACTTGTTAGTTCAGTTGGGGAGGATTCTTGTTGGAGAGCGTGGGATTGGTTTGGTGGAGTAGATATTTGAATGTGGCAGTAGTTGGAACTTGGAGTCGCTGTTCGGTGATGCATGGCTGATTGTGTTGATGGATGGGAAAAGGTTAGGTTGGCATGGGTTTCGTAGGTTATCCATAAATTAATTATTGTTGTAGAGTGTGGGGGTTTGCGTTTCCCACCTCTCATTCCTCATCCCCTCGTCACCAGTCCGGTCAATATCTGTCGCAAGCAATGGAATGGCACTGATGATATCTAGACTCTCGTTCACCATTTGATCGTCAGATTTATTCTTTTCAGTACAAGTGTTTCTGGTCGGGTTACAAATATCTAAAATTGCAAGCTTATTAATTATTTAACTCCGGATTAGAAATTTAATCTATTCTTAGTTGTTTTCTTAAAAAAACATAATCGGGTTTTAAAAGGCACAATTCTATTGCAAATAATAGTGAAATGATTTGATTTAAGATTTGGATTTGAGATGTACTTTTTCAATATTTTTTAATAATGAAAAATATAAAAACCCGAAGAAATCGAAATTGAAGAACAAAATACAGGACGTTGAAGGTCCGCCACATCCCAAAGATAACAATAGTAAGTAACTATTGGTAATAAAAGACTCCACGCTCCCTCCTCCACCTGCGCTTCGATAGTTTCGATTTAGAAAGTTCTTTTCCGACAGCAAGCATACCTGACGTAGAAAACCCAAAGCCAAAGCGAGGGAAAGGAGAAGACGTAGAAGACGTTGAAAGAAGAATAGAGATTATGACGTTGGCTCTCTCTTCGGCAACGTCTGCTTCTTATTTCATCACTCGTCATAATGCAAAGCCTTCTCCGGTTATCAAAACGACCTTCATGACTCTGAAACCAGCGTCGTTTCCTTCCCCTTTAACCGCCGTCATTGTGTCTGCCGGGGCGCGGAGGATCGTTTCTTGCCAAGCTGTCTCCACCGCTTCCCTCGACAAGGACGAGAAAAACGCGTCGGCTTCGGGGTCCGCCGAAGCCGACGAGGAAGCTAAAGTAGGGGCCAAGGTTAAGGTGAAGGTACCGCTCAAAGTGTATCACGTCGTTCGCGAGCCGGAGTTGGATCTGATTGGTATGGAAGGAGTGATTAAGCAGTACGTCGGAATCTGGAAAGGGAAACCGATTTCAGCTAATCTTCCTTACAAGGTGGAGTTTCTTAAGGAAATTGAAGGCCGAGGACCTGTCAAGTTCTTCGTCCATCTTAAAGAGGAGGAATTGGAATTCCTTGATTAGAAATGTCGGTTCTTCTCCGTACGCCAGGCAAAATTACTCTTTTTTTAAGCGTCTTTTTGCTTTCTTTCTTATAACCAAAAGCCAATAATTGCTCATTGTTGTATATATTTTACCTTTACCGTTCAGTTCTACCTGGGAATCTGATTTCTTTGTTTTTGTTTTCTGTTCGTTACTTTGTAGAATCGAAGTTCCTATACCTTAAATAGATTTGAACTTCTTATATCTAGAGTTACCTTAAATGGAATTGAAGTTCTTATATCCGAGGGTTACCTTCATTTTACTGCTTACTTATGTATATGACTTGTACTTGATTCTCTATCTTCCAACTATTATGTATAATGTATTAGATGTACTACGACCGGTATCATACCTATTGGTAGAATTTATTCTTGTAATGATACGGTAAGATTAACAACTATTAGATGTTTTCTCCTTTGTGTGATTTCAGTCAAAATGGGTTATCTTTTCTAATTACACTTAAAATGCCATCAGGAACCTGTCATAGTATCTACGCTGAGTTTTTGTTTTATCCCTTTACAAGGCTCATGTTGGCTTCTGTTCTGTTTCTATTAGTTTTTCAGTTATTCTGTGCTCTGTCACAATTGGTTTAGGCTGGTAACTCTTCTTCGGTTTGGATTCGTTATGTTTTCAAAACACTAAACTACAAATGAAAACAAGTGCCAAGTGAGAGTGTGGTTTAGACTTAATGTAAAAAAAGTGTCTGCTATTTCTGTGCAAAAGTGATTTTGTTGATTTTTAGTGGTAATCATCCCCAAAAGAGCTATATACTAAAATGGAAGATGAATAGTGTATTTTTGACATATTTTTACAGCAATGTGAATTAAGGAAAAGACTCTTCTTGTTGAAACTAAACAAGTGCTTGCACATCTGATAGAGAAAGAAGGAAAGAAAGAAAAACAATACAACAAACTTGAGTTGCTTTGGGAAGTGGCCTTGATAACATAGGTTAACGGTATGAATGGGTCAGAGTCACTTACCTTTGATGTCCTGGGTGTTACTTCTCTACATAATGATTGGTGAATGATATATAAATTGGATATCAAATTTTCAATTTAGAATTTTCTTACCTGAGAACATAGCGTAGCATCTCCATTTGGTTTCCTGCTGAAGTGTCAATATTTATTGTGCAGAATATAACTAGCATTGCTGATAAGAATAATTACATGTCTATCATTAAAAGTTTCCGTAAACTGTGTTTTCCGCATGCTATTGGTGTCCATTCATGTTGTTCAATACTAGGCATTCTTTCTGCTGATTTATCTAGGTGATTTCATTTTGAGCTCATCTCACATTCGTCATCACTTTTTTCAGATGCATTGGCTAATTTCTGTGGCATTATCATTTAATTAGCTGAAAAACTTGACTCAATCAAAAGTAGATCTTTCATTTTGTATGTCTGCAGATGCGTTTTCCTTCATAATTTTTTGTTTATTTTGTTCTCACAATTTCATTCCTGAATTTCTAGCCATATCTTATTCAACAGAGAGCTACTCCATGTTGTGTATCTAAGTCCCCTGCTATTGTAATATTTGACTCTTGGAAAGCAATGATGAACTGCAAAAGCAAATAGGGTTTAACCCTTGAGCATTTTAATTCTTCATCAAATGTATTATATGTGATCCTATGCTTTTCTAAGGCAATGAATTGTTATACCGGAAGCTTGCTGTTTTCTTGAAAGCTTAGTTGGGTATTTGTTTAGTTTGCTAGCACATGGACTTTAATCTCAAGTGAAAAAAGGGAGAAGTATGGTTGCTTGCATATCCAGCCTTTTTATGCCCTTTTAGACTTGCAGTTTTCAGTTGAATGATATACACTTATCATGCTGGATTCTACCTCAGTTAAATGTGCATTTCATTTATTATTTCTGTAAGGAGGTAGCAACGGGACGCATAGTTTCTGCATTTCATTGAGAGGTTTGGCATAATGCTATTAGATGATTTGGTACAGATGGTTGCTGATGCCTTTGAAGTGGATCCTCACGTACCGGTATGTGAATAGTTTTATTGCTATGCAACAGTGGAATATGCTGTAGATATGTACACTTCTGCAGCACCTAAATTACCATTTTGGCACAGTGTTTCTAGTGACATTAGCTATTTGAGCCAGAAGTTAGGACTCAATAACTCGAGTTTAGTTGACAATGATCAAGCTTAATGAGTTTCCTTTTAAACCCCTAGACTTAGTTTAAACCCCTAGTTGTAATGATCCACAATATGAGTTGGTTAAACGTTAGTACAAGTGGCATTCCATCTTTTATCTTCCAAAATTCTGCGTTCACTTTCACACAATCAAATGGATTGCTTGCCCCACATGTCTAATCTTGACTGTCGGTTGTGTCTTAAAGTTTATGTTATGGTATTAATTAACATCTTTTATAAAATTTAAAGACCTCACTATTTAGTGGTGGAAATGATGGTATTTTCTTTGAAAGTTTAATGTGGTTGAATCATGGATGCTTCTTCAAGTTTGAAAGGAAAAGAGTGGGTAAAATTGTGCACATTGTTCCTATCCTAGTCAAAATGTAGAACTAGTGCTGTATTAAGTCAATAATTTTGCTCCCTTTACTTTTCTAGATTTTGAAGTTCAATTCAATTTTAAATGGTGTCAAATTTTCAGTGGGAAAGTGGCATTAACCTCCCCAATGGTGAAAACTTGACATCATTTAATAGTAAATTGATTTTTTTGAAGTAAAAGTTAATTTAATTTCAAAATTTGGAAAAGGAGCAAAATTATTTGAATTATTTAATGAAATATAAGGGGGACTATTTGCATATTTGACCCAAACGTGGGATGGTAAAACTTGAAGGGGTTGGTTGGTTTGCCGAATGTTATATTTCGAATAAGATTATAGTGTTTGGATATTAATATTCCGGTTGTTCTACAATATAAGATGTAATTTCATTATAATCCATTTCTTAGATTATCTTAGATTACATGTGTAGTATTAAATTTTTGGACCAATTTGTCGAATGTTTTTATTGTTCCAGTCAATTTAGGTTTTTTTCTTATAGTGAACAGTAGATATCATACATTACAATTATAATCATTATATTTTATTTAATATATTAATTATAGTTATAATTATAATTATGGTTAGTGTTGTAATAATTTTTCATGAATTATTATAATTATAATTTATAAATTTATTTAACCACAAATATATTTACTTATTAATATATAAATTGTAATAAAAAGCAAGAATTCTAACAATTTATTATGAAAATTGAGACTAAAAAGTTTAACTTGTTTAAAAAATTGTTATAAGAAGAATAATCGAATAAAATGTGTTTCTATGTAATCATACATTTTGTCAACTAAAGATATACTTTACATTCTAATTAAATGAATCAAACAAGGTAATCTCATATTTTATTTATTATAGAACGTAATTTAAGATTCGACAAATCAAAAACTCTCAAATTATTTTCTGAATTTGATATGAATTTTTTGAGTGGGAATATTTTCATTTTAAAAAGGTGGATGTTGATGGAGCAAGACAACAATGGTAAATGCTTATTTTGTTCTATATAATTTTAGTTCTTATAGACTATATATGTATTTAGCGTATATATAAATATTGATGTGTAAAGAAAAATTATAAAATAAATATTTTTATAAAAAAGTTACGTAAAAAGTCGATGAAGTTTTAATTAAATCTCACACTCGCATAATAATATTTTTTATTTTATAAAAAAAAATATAATTTTAATAATTTTATAGTTAAATTGACTTTCGGTTGATGAGTGATATTAATTTAATTAAACACGTAAATAATAGTAATTATAGATGTTATATACTAAATTATCATTAGTGAAAGAAGTGAGGTGAAGTGGCATAGACAGTGATTACGGATATATATTGGTGCAAACATTAGACGAAGCAGAGGTGGATGAGACAAGTCTTGTCCTTATTCCCATCCCTCTTTTGTCCAAGGCAACAATTTTGGTATGTACAAACTGAGCTTGTAAAGCCGTAATGGAAGCTTGGAAAATGCAAAGTCAAGACTAATGTATCAACTGTTATTGTAATAAGTTGAAGAGGTGCCGTCAAATATCGATGGGCTTAACAAAAATTCTCCAAATGGAGAAGGGTTAGAAAAAGATAGGGATATGAGTAGAAGCAATTTTTGCGGTGGAGGAGGAGGTGGCGTGCAATTAGAATAACATGATTGACATGAATCAATGCAAGAAGATCCAAGCCAAGCCATAGTTTTTAGTGGCTCCCACTTTAATTACGTAAAAAACTTTGAAACTAAGTAGAGAAAATCAATTTGAAAGATTGAATTGAAATAAATAAAGAAAAGAAATAATAAAAGAGAAAAGGTAAGCAGAGTTTAATTGAGAATGAAGGTGGTAGGATGGTGGGGTATGGTTGTCCAGTCTTTTTCAGATTTTGAGTTGCAGATGGAGGGATTCTTGGATTGGGCCCTTCTGTTTTTTGAATTTTCATTTTTCATTTTAATTTCCCTCCCTTCCCAAACCTTATTAATCAGTTAAATTGAAAAAAAAAAAAAACAAGCAGCAGCAGCAGTAGTGGTGAAAGTGAAACCTGAATTCTAAAACTGGCCCCTTCTTTTCTTCATTTTTTTCTTCTGTTTCTGTGTTCTATATCTGGAATAATCTCATTTGGTAGAGTTTGATTTTGAAGTTGAAGATTTGGATTTAATTAAGAAAAAATTGGAGAAGTTTTTGAATTTGCAAAACGGAAGCAAACTCCACTTCTACTTACTTTCTCCTCCATTTCTTTAAAAACTGTAAATTTAGAGGAAATCCAAGCAAGAAGATTCAACAATGAGACAATCTCTCCAATTATTGTCTTCCCTGTAAGTCTATGGTTTCCGGTAAAAATGTCGGTTATTTCTCTCTTTTTGTATAAGTTTGGTCTGTATATGTATTTTTTTAATGTTTACTGTCTAACAGCAAAAGTTCTCAATTATGCAGTCGTTGGAAATGGCTAAAATAATGAAATGAAGATGAGATCTAAGGATTTTCTTTTTAGAAAAAAAATTGAATGTTTGCTGTAGCCATTGCTAGGGTATTGTCTTCAGTTTCGTTTCCGCCATGACTACCAAACGCGCGTACAAGCTACGTATCCTTTTTTTTTAAGGTTTTTATTAAATTATGTTACAATTGATATACTTGATCTGAGTTTTTCATTGCAGTTGCCCCGATCACCTGAAATAGGTCTCTTTCAGCTTCTTTTTTTTTTGTTGGTATTTTTTGTACCCGGGGTAGCCTTAATAATTGTAATAACCAGAGGAATTTGTGGCACACTCTTCAAGTGTGAATTGCCTGAAGATTGGAAGAAAATCGTCTAGGGTTCTTGTGACTGGAGGTGAAGATCACAAGGTTAATCTCTGGGCTATTGGAAAACCCAACGCCATACTGGTCAGTTCTCGCTATATGTTTGCTTAATGCAATTCATTTCAAATACTTTTTCGTTTAAATTCTTTTATCTGTTAATACCAGTGTTTTCACTGTTAATGATATGTTGCAATTTATTATATGCTCACTAGGCACTTGGGGGGGGGGGGATATTTGATACGGTAAATAATAGGATTAAATAATTCAACCTGTGATAAATTTTGGATTCGGTGACCAGTCAATTCTTATTATTCCCGTACAATTTTGTAAGTGAACCATTATATCAGAGTTTGTCAGGACACACGAGTGGAATAGATTCAGTGAGCTTTGATTCTTCAGAAGTCTTGGTAGCTGCAGGTGCTGCAAGTGGCACTATCAAGCTTTGGGATTTGGAGGAGGCAAAAAGTATGCTCATCTAAATCCGTGGACTTGTTTTCCCTTTTTTTTAATCTAGATATGCATGTTGTTGCCTGTATGTTAAATGCTGGTCTTAAATATGTGTCAGGTTATTTATTTATTTTTGCTATCTGATACTTTTCTAGTTGTTCGGACTTTGACTGGTCATAGATCCAATTGCATCTCTGTGGACTTCCATCCCTTTGGTGAGTTTTTTGCATCTGGTTCTCTTGATACAAATCTCAAGGTGTGGGATATCAGAAAGAAAGGATGTATCCACACGTACAAGGGCCATAATCGAGGAGTCAATGCAATCAGGTTTACACCAGATGGCCGATGGGTTGTATCTGGCGGCGAGGACAACATTGTGAAGGTCAGAGTTTGCAGTAGTTTAGTTTATGATGCTAGTCATTTTGTACTAATCTACATGTTTCTTCCTTTTTCTTTTGGGGGCATGGTAGGGTGAATAAACATAGAAAGAATGGTTTTCAATACTTTTAGTGGCAGCCTGTTTCATGACAATGCTCTTATTTCCTGGGGACTGGAATTGAGACTTTGGAGTGAGGCTATGCAAAGCTGAGGTGTTGAATGAACTTACATGCCTCTTTTATTCATATTGTTTTTAATTCTCTGATTCAGCCAACTTCGAAACTTTGGCTGTTCTGTTATATAGCTATGAATGGATTCATAGGTGCAGTTCTTTGGCTTTCTCCCATTTGTATTTTAATATCTGCATGCTATTTCATTGTTTATACATCATAATGGTCAGACTGGTGTATAGATTACCTGCTTTCAGTTTTCTTTGAAAAAAAAGTTTTCACCTTATAAACAAATTTAAATGCACATTTGTAGTTTGAGTTTGAATGTTGATTCAAGATAACTTCTACAATAATATTTTTCATGTCGTATATATCAACAGGTTTGGGATTTGACTGCTGGAAAACTGTTGCATGATTTCAAGTCTCATGAAGGCCAAATTCAGGGCTTAGATTTTCATCCCAATGAGTTTCTACTGGCTACAGGTTGGTTATTACCTTCTATGAAAAGAGTTCTTACTTAGCTCACTTGAGAAGTGATTCTATGATGTTGTCCTAAAGTATCTTTATATTGTGTGAGGAAGTTATAGATCCATCTTGTGTGCTCTAATTTTCATTATATGTTCTCTTGCCTTCACAGGTTCAGCTGACCGGACTGTTAAATTTTGGGACCTAGAAACCTTTGAGCTTATTGGTTCAACTGGGCCTGAGGTACTTTAGCTGGTCTTGGATACCTGCCAGTTCTCTTAGCAGAGTTAGAGATTCTGTTGAGATCATAAGATCTTTGTTCCATATTTAAGACATAGGATCTTTGATTTCCTGTTTTATTATGGAGGAGTTTATACATGATTTTTTTCTATATACTTTAGACTACTGGAGTCCGTTGCTTGACCTTCAACCCTGATGGGAGGACTGTACTCTGTGGATTACATGAAAGTCTGAAGGTGAGGTCTTTTATGGTTCAACTTTCATCAGACTAATGATTTACAATGAATTGTTGCTATTCCCATTTTACTTCATTTTTCTTTGCAAATTCCAGGTTTTCTCATGGGAACCAATAAGATGTCATGATAGTGTGGATGTGGGGTGGTCTAGATTGTCAGATCTTACTGTTCATGAAGGAAAGCTTCTTGGCTGCTCCTATAATCAAAGCTGTGTTGGCGTTTGGGTTGTGGACATCTCGGTATTGTTTAGTTTTCTGCACTCCGATTTATTTAACCAGTCAGCTTTCTTTTTTGGCAGTTATTGTATTAAAGATTTTAACATTAAAATTTTGGTCCCTGGTACAGCGCATAGATCCTCATGCTGTTCCTGATGCTAATTGTGTGAATAGTCATTCTGAGCCGAAATCTAGTTCTGGTGGAAACCCTACTGTACTGAATGAGAACACGACCAAAGCTAGTATGGGAAGGTTATCAGTTTCACAAATTTCTGATACTTTAGTGAAGGAAACGAAATCCCTTGGGAGGTTATCCATTTCGCAAAACTCAGATCCTGCTAAGGAGTCAAAAAATTTGGCATGTATGTTACATATCACTTTGATTTTGTTTTGGGGTTTAGCACTTTCACTTTATGTTTCTTGATTCTCACAAATTTCTTTAGAAACCATATCATTAAATATACTTTTCATGGTGAATTAGTTTTCATTTATACAGTTTACATTAAAAAAAAGTATATTTGTTGAAAAAGGTCTCAGGAAAGACAAGTGAAATCCGTCACTCTGAACTAAACTACACAACTCTTTTTAAGCAATCAAAAAATGAATGGAAAAAGGTGGATTGATGCATAGAACATGTATGGTAGAACTGTGCAAAATTTCACTTACTATTTATGTCCATTAGTTTTTCTGTAAGCGATTTACTTTATGCTATTGCTTTTGGTAAGCAGGCAGTAGTAATAGGTCAATTTGTTAAAAAGGAAAAATCTTAGAAAAATGATTACTTGCTAATTAGCAAATACATGCTCAGCCAATAAGTAAACAGTTATTATAGAAGTTATGAAATATCTGGAAGAATGGTGCCCCCTGAAGGGGGTGGGGGGAGGTGGGGGTTGTGTTTGCAGCTGTTATCTATCTTATTCTGGCTTTTGCATAATGGTTGAAGCCACAGGAAATGTGCCTGATACCCCTCAGAGAGTCAATTTAAACACTGCTCCTAAGACAACTCAACCAAGTTCAGTAACAGTTCCTAGTGGAGCAGCTCCAAAGAGGAGTTCCATGAGGACTAGTTCATTTGTCAATGCTCCAAATTTTAACAAGTTAGATGTCATACCTGTGATTGTGCCTAGAAATGATATGAGGTTGGAGCAGGCTGTTGAATCAAGAAAAGAAGTTGGAATATCGGGGAGAAGTTTGGAACAGGCTGCCGAATCTAGAAGAGAAGTTGGAATAGCTGGGAGAAGTTTGGAGCCGAGCCAGCCAGCTGCTGAATCTAGAAAAGAAACTGGACCAGCTGGGAGAACTTTGGAGCTAGGAACTGATCCTAAAAAAGAACTGGGTATTGTTGGAAGAACAATGCCATTTTCTTTGCAGTCAAAGACCTCTAGTTTTCGGAAATTTCAAAATAACAGAGAAGACATGGATCAGCCAGCTATCTCTGCTCCTTCTGAAGGTGCAGGTTCAAAGGTGGATGGATTCAGCAGTGTTCTGGACAAGATTATATTTCCTTCTGTCAAAAGCCCTATGAAAGGAATGCCTGTTGCTGAAAGGAATACAAGAGAAGATATGTGTGTTGGCTCTGGTAAGAGTGAACCAAACTCAGTGGTGGAGTTGCCTCCAAACTACTGGGATGAAAATTGTATGTTCTTAAAACTCTCAATTTACTTTTCTAACTTTGTTTGTAGCTTTTCCTACTTAGCTTCTTCTAAACTTCTTAAAATTGCTATAACTTGTTTGCTTCTAACCTTGACAGTCAGATTAGTTTCAGAATTAGATTATGACTGAAAATCTTTCTATTAAAATGCTTTAAGTAAATGACTGTTTGATAGCAACCATAAGTTTTCTTGAGACTTAATATGAACAACTGAAAGTGTGAAGTGGAGGGAACAATGGATAGTACCTTGTATAAATCCAAATAACGGCATCTGTACTTTTGGTTGCATAAAGAAAATGTCATGTTTGGGAGCAATGGTCTCTGTACGTTGCCATTTGTTTTTTCCAATAGAAATTGGAATGCAAAAGATAGCAAAGAGTCGAAAAAGCAAAAGGTTAAAGCAGGTTGTTATGCATTTCTCAAGTTGAAATGTTTAACTATTCATGCTGAACCTGAATTCTTTGTTTCAGATTCACAAGTGAAAAGAACACATAGAGATGCATATCCTTTAGAAAGCCAAAAAGGAGGTATATCTCTTCATAGCTGGTAGATATTGTGCACAATTCCATAGTCTCAACTCACTATCTTTGGTTAATTCTCCAGGAAGAACACATGTAGTCATAAATTTGGAGAAAAGAGGGAAGCCTTCAAATTGTGATAGACCTAATTTTGGTATATCTCCAGGGAATGCATCTGTGTCAAATATGTCTTCATTCAATTCGGTAAAAATATACCTAAGCTTGCATTCACTTTTTTTAATATGTTCCCAATGCTAATTTATGTATTCATATTCTTATCTTTTTTAAAAGTATAAACAAAGAGGATACCATCCCTCTGTCGAAATAGAAATGCCTTCTGCCAGTGATGAGGATGCTGTTGCAGATGTAATGGAGCAGCATGACCAATTCATTGGTTCCATGCAGTCTCATTTAGCCAAGTTACAGGTAAAATCCTACACAAACTGGAAGTCATGCTATGGATTGTTTAGATACTTCTGTTTTACACTTGTTCTCAAAATGTCGGCAATGTTGAAGTTTTTACAGAAGATTGCTGAACCTTGTTTATTATATTGGTTTTAGGTTGTTCATCGCTACTGGGAAAGGAATGACATAAAGGGTGCAATCAGTGCAATGGAAAAGATGGCTGATCATGCTGTAAGCACTTTAAGTTTGTCAATACATGCATCTCGATTCAAACTTTTGTGTAACCTGAACCTATTGAAGAGCTACAATTGGTTTGTTTTGATGATGGGAATTGCAGGTGCTTGCTGACGTCTTGAGCATTGTCACTGAGAAAATAGACATTGTCACATTGGACATTTGCACTTGTCTTCTGCCCCTCCTGTCTAGTCTCCTTGGAAGTGAGATGGATAGGTAAGAATAGTGTCATAATCTTGCACTTTTATGCATTTTTGCAGTCTCTCTGCCTGTTATTTTTGCTCTCAAATTGTTCTGGAAACACCATTCTCTGTGGTAATTTTGGTCAACTTTAAACTGCAATACCCGTAAAGTGGTTAAAATGAGTAGTATTTTAGCATTAGTTTTCTGAGGCTCTCTTCACTCTGTTCATTGTATCTTCCACTAGAATAGGTTTCGGTATTTAACTGCAGCTCCTATATAGGCATTTGTGCATTTGTCTTGACGTGCTGCTTAAGCTGGTCAGAGTATTTGGTCCAATGATATATTCAACATTATCTGCTTCAACACCTGTTGGTGTAGACATCGAGGCGGAGCAAAGGTCTGCCTGTTTGCTTCCTAACTGCAAATTTAATATTCAAGTGTTCAGTAATTGGATTATTAACTGAGATCATGTTGCTGATTGTCCTAGGTTTGAACGTTGCAACCTCTGCTTTGTAGAACTTGAAAAAGTAAAGCGATGTCTCCCCTCAGTTACTAGGTGAGCATGGTGGTTATTTAAACATGCAGATAGCTGCTCTACTAGGGTTTAATCATGCACAAACTTTCTATACTGTATGACATTTTGCTGAGATCTCCATATTCATTTATCTATTTATTTATTTTTGTTTCCGTTTTCTCCATAGAAGAGGGGGATCGGTGGCAAAGTCTGCCCAGGAATTGAATCTAGCATTTCAAGAAGTGTCATAACCGAAACCAACACATAGAATCATGAATGCATACACTGAGCTTATTCCGTGTGCTTTTTATGGATTAAAATCTTTTGCTGATGTGGAGTGCAAGTTTTTAGCATTTAAAATGCATGCCGGTGAAAGCATCGACGACTACTTCCATGCATACTGTCAAGCCCTAATGGTCCTTGTAAATGGAGGCATTTAAGCTGTAAGCTGATTCTACTGCATTGGCTGAAGGGCTAATGGAGTTGTGTCACACTGCTACCGATTGCTGCACAATTTTTTTGAACTTCTAACCCAATAATATGTTGCACATCAATTTGCACCTTTTTGGCTTGTAATGCTTAACTGTGTACTATAATATAATATATATATACATATATACACGTGTGTTAAAGCTGTTGAAAAACCTGAAAATAGAGCAATATTTAGCTGCTTGTATTGGATTGGTGAATTGGGGTTGTGTTGTTTGCATGATTCACTCTGTAAGATTGAAAGAAAATGAAAGACAAAGCTAAGCTATTCATTTCCTTTTTTTGTTTTACTTTTTGATGACGCCATTTGTATTCCTTGAGTTCCTGGTATTGAAAATTCAAAGCTGCAACTTGTTTTTGGGCTGATTAGATGTCATTTCTTGTTTAGGGTTTGATTTTATGGGGCACCCAAAAGTTCCAAATTATAAACATTTTGTTGGATGAAAATGATTTTTTTTTATTTTCATAAATGGAACATCTAAGAAATTTTTTTTTATAGAATATGATTTTTTAAATAATTTTTTATATTGATAAGTTAAAATATTGATACAAAATTTGTGTTTACATGCTAATATGACTAATATTTTCTATTGACATATATTGAGAAAATTTTGACAGATTAGCTGGATTGATTTTTACCTTTTAACAAATTTAAAATTAATATTAACCATATCCTTTTTCAAAAAAATAAATCATACGCATTTCTTTTTGTAAAATTTAATTTATTTTCTGTGTTTTTTTTAAAGAAAATAAACATAATAAGCTAATTACATCATAATTCTTTGGGCAAAGATGCCACTAATTTGATCAATAGAAGAAAGTGTAAGCATTTTTGTTGGGATGTCCGCAAATAACTTCAGGCCAAAGTTTGTATTAAAGTTCATTTTGGCTAGGCAGTCAGCAATTTTATTAATGTCTCTTGGGATATCCGCAAATAGCTTCAGGCCAAAGTTTGTTTTTAAGTTTGAATCGTATGCATTTTAAATACCTATACAATTATATATAAAAGGAAGTCTATAATATAAAAAAATAAGAAAAAATGAGAATTATTATCTTAGATTTTTTGGCATTTTCATTTTTCGTATTATTTCGTCCAAATTTACTTGATAGATATTTTTAAAGTTTTTATGTGAAACGGTCATAAAGAAAAGCGAAATTGAAAAAGAAAAACTAAATTACACAATATGTAAATGTTTAGAGTTAATTTTTTTGTAAAAATAAGATTAAATTGATATAATATATAAATGTTCAGGATTAAAGTTACTATTATGCCAAGCTTAAAAGTTGTCTTGACATCTTTGGTCAATCATTTAACAACTTATGACAAAAAAAAATAGAATAGTTTAGTGATTACAAGTGTAACTTATCCCAAAAAATTAATATTTTATTTTAGGATAAATTATACCAATTCACCCTAAATTTTATTTAAAATTAAATTTTAATCGCCTAACTTTCTAAAATTACATAATAATTATTAATATTATCAAATTATTATATTTTTATCTCTCCGCTATTAACTTCCGTTTAAAGGAGTTATACCCCAATTCAAAGAGTTAATAGTTAATTTGGTCCATAAATTATAGTTAAAATTTTTTTTGATATTTAAAAAAAAATTATTTAGGTAAAATCGGTGAAGTTTAAGCTTTTTTTTTATTAAAAAAAGTCAAACAAAGTAAAGTATATTATGAATTTATGATGCAGAAGAGTAAGAAGGAGGTGGCTCACCTCCAATTTCCAATTTTTGTGTTAATTGCATTCAGAGTTCACTCTTAAAAGGCAATGGTGCTTTGCCTCTGCCTTAGGCTTTAGCCTCCTCTCCTCTCTTACTGTGTTTCACTTTACTTGTCCGAGTGAGTTTTCTGATTCTCTATTCCTCATTTTATGTTACATTTTTCCCCAGAGACACAAACTAATACACTTTCGTCTCTCTTCATTCTTTTTTCCTTTCCAGTACCAATTTCTTCTTTCAAATGGCTTCCAATTTGCAACACGATTCCACTTCTTCCAGTGAGCTTTCTTCCTTTCTTTTGGTTGGATTTGAATTTGTTCGGAGATCAATACGAGCTCCATTTCCTTATTTCTTAATCGGCTATTAGATGAATTTACTCTTTCAGCTCATTCTAATTATTCCCTTTTAGCACTGAGTTTATCTGGTTTTGAATTAAAAAAAAAAAGAAAGATATAATCTTTCATAGTTAATCTCAGTGCTGCCTTTTAATTATATTGTACCTTCCAAGTGCTAAGTTTAGGCCTTGTATTGTAATGTACCTCAGTACTATTTTCGTTTAATGTTGATGAAACCCCAAATCGCATGGTTTGGCAGTTTGTAAATTGATATGTAGGTTGTTCTTTATGTTTCTCTTGTCTTTGTTAGATGAGAAATCGGCTTTGACAACGGACACCAAAGGTCTGAAATCAGAAACATCCACCATTGACAGCAAAACTTCGAAACCAGAAGCTTCCCAACCAGCTCAGGCTGGAGCCTCCCTTCCAATATGGGACCTGGGTTTGTCCCCCCCAATCCGTTTGATTTCTCAGCCATGAGTGGCCTTCTTGAGGTAAGTTTCTCTATTTTTAATTTTATTATTCTCTGGATGGATTACTCTGAATTGTTTCTTCAAATGAAAATGAAGTTGTAATTAAATTTAATGGAAAAGTTTAGTTTTTAGTATCAAGTCTAGATTATTACGTCCGGAGTTCATTTTCAGGTCTTTTTACTTTTTTGTCCATTCATCTCTGGTGGGTTCTGCAGTTTATTCTTCTTGTGATTCATTTGGTTTGATTTTAATCTCATTTTTCATTTTTGCACAATTCGGTTTCCGTAACAGCTTGTCTTTAAGTCTCAAGTCTGAACAAATTTTAATTTTATGTGTTGTGGATCTTGACCATCTTGGTCTATTTTAGGATCCAAGCATTAAGACACTAGCTGAGCAGATAGCAAAAGATCCTTCATATAACCAAATGGCAGAGCAGCTCACTATGATGTTTCAAGGGGCATCAGCCGAAGAGAGTTTGCCTGAGTTTGAACCACAGCAGTACTATTCGACCATGCAACAGGTTATGCAGAATCCCCAGTTTATGACCATGGCTGAACGCCTTGGTAATGCATTAATGCAGGTGCATGTGATCTCAGTTGCCCATTTAAGCGGACTCACGGTTCTTTTAGTCTTTTACCCTTCTATCACATTAAATGAACTCGCTTCTGGCAGATGAAGTTTTAGTTTTGTCTTCAGGATCCTGCTACGTCTAGCATGCTTGAAAGTTTGTCCAATCCTCAGCAAAAAGACCAGATTGAGGAAAGAATGGCACGTATCAAAGAGGATCCATCATTGAAACATATTCTAGAAGAAATAGAGACAGGTGGTCCCGCAGCCATGATGAGGTGGGTGATCAAATTACTAGTAGCATCATAGTATTATAGTGTTGTGGGCACAACAGTTTCTTCTTTAGAACGTATGTAGATGTCCGCATTTAGCTATTTTTCACTAAATTAATAACAGAAAGGCTTCTGGATTAGGTACTGGAATCATAAAGAAGTTCTCCAGAAGTTGGGTGAAGCAATGGGTCTTGCAGATTCAGGAGATGCAGCCATTTCTGTTGGTAAGGCTGCAGCCGATGAAGATGATGAAGTAGGGAATGAGGATGAGTCAATTGTACATCATTGTGCTAGTGTTGGTGATGTTGAGGTAGGACAGAGTGAATTTTTGTACATGTATTTTTCGCCTTTGATAGATAATCTAAAAAGTCTCGACTGTATTTGTGGTTTAGGGTCTGAAAACTGCACTAGCCTCTGGTGCTGACAAGGATGAAGAAGATGCAGAGGGGAGGACGGCATTACATTTTGCATGTGGTTATGGCGAGGTATGATAATTTTATAATTGAAATCTGGGTAGTCCCTACTGCTGCATTGCCTGACTAATGAAGTAGTTTTGTCTATCGAGGACAAACTTGTGTGGAAAATCTGATGGGTTTAATAACTGATTGTTACAAGTATTCAATACTAGTCTCAAATGCCGGTGGACACCTCTAGTCTAGTAGTTTAGGAGAGTTTGTAGGAGATTGGGTTATTGGGCTAGTTTTAGGTTATGTTTCTTAGAAAAGATTTCAGGCAAAGGGATAGATTCCATGTCATGTTTTTTACCCGGGGGTAAAGCTAATACACTAGTGATTTTATTATTGTAGATGAAATGTGCACAAATCCTAGTTGAAGCTGGAGCAAGAGTGGATGCTTTGGACAAGAATAAGAATACTGCACTTCATTATGCAGCTGGTTATGGAAGGAAAGACTGTGTGGCCCTTCTACTGGAGAACGGGGCTGCTGTGTAAGTAAACAAACTCGTTGGGTAACCATTGATATGTATATTGACTTGTTTATGTAATTTATTTATTTTATTTTATTTTTTATGTCAGCACACTCCAAAACATGGATGGCAAGACCCCCATTGAAGTAGCCAAGCTGAACAATCAGCATGAGGTAGTAAAGTTGTTGGAGAAAGATGCGTTTTTGTGAGTTGGGAGGGGGCATTGCGCCCATGAATTAAATTGTACCTCGAGGAAAAGGGAATGGGATGAAGGTAAAGTGGTGAACTCAAAACAATAAATAAATAAAATATACTGAATACAGTTATATGAACGAAAGATCTGTAGATGAAGACTGGTAGACAACAACAATGTTTATTGTGTTTTGTTAATCACAGTTTCATCACTTAAATTCTAGAATTATTGTATAATGCTTAATTGATAAATTAATCTAATTGTAATTTGTTGGGCTTAATGCCAAAAAAGTTCGGCTTAAAAGCAATGTTTTGGAAATTAGATTGGTGGTCTAATCAGTCAAAATGTATCGGTCGTTTGTAAATAATTTATGTAAATATAAGATGAAAATGTGACCAAAAAAGAGATAAGATATCAACAATAAATGTGACAAACAAATTATAATAGTCATTTTGACCATACATAAATGGTCTACATTTATCTTGTCACGGTTGATTATTTAAGGAGTATATTTATCTTCTAGATAGATGATGATAAGATTAATATAGATTAAACAAAGTTTACTTGTGCTTCATGCAAAGAAAAGACATTTCATGTGCGACGTATACATATACCTACAGAATTTATAGTTGACAAAATGTTGTCGTTGAAGGAAGCTATATAAGTGATGAGATAAATTTAAATAAAAGAGGAAATTCAAAGGAAAGAACAAAAAAGGTGTGAGAGAAAAAAGAAAAGGGAGGTGGGGGGGAGGCCAAGAAGCTACCATCTGCCAAACTGGAGTAAAATAGGATCCACACTCTTCACACCGGTTTCTTACTTTCTATTTTTATTTTTCACAAATTTAAAAAGAGATTAGGGCAATTGACATTTTCCAAATACTTTAACAATCGATGATCTACTACTCACCATGTCATTCGTTCTTGTTCAAAGAGAATTAAATCGTAAATATATAAATTTATGTAACTATTAATAAAAAAAGAAAATTGGAACATAATTCGGATCCAACTACTGTATATAAAGTCGTGATCGTTCAAAATTTACATGTTTCAGATTTTCTCGTATATCTTGCTCTGAGCTGCCTCTGCGTGCGGGGGCAGGATCGGAGATTGTTTGGTCGGCGAAGTTTCAGATCTGTCTTTGTAGTCCAATCGACTGGTAATATTCGATTTGGATTGCGACAATGGAGGCAGAGAAGAAACATTCATCAGCCGTTTCTAATGTGGGAGCTTGGGCAATGAACGTTATTAGCTCCGTCGGGTTAATCATGGTCAACAAGCAACTCATGTCCCCTACCGGTCATGCCTTCGCTTTTGGTCTGTTTCCTTTATTTCCTTCTTTTTCGGTTTCTTTCTCAAATGTTACGTCGTTATCGTGATTGAATTTCTCGAAATTTTGATTAGCCGAATTCCTGTTGGGTTCCGATGCGTAAATAAATGAAATTCTGGGGGAAATGGCAAACCGTTTGGGCACATTCCCTTTCTCGATTGAGTTGGCGCCAATCTACCACCATGTTTTTGCTTTCTTTCTATTTAAACTTCTTTCTCTAGCTTTCAGCAATTGCGTATATGCTGGATGAAAGACTTTTATCCTTCCGATTTTGCTTTTTCTTTGGCTTTATCAAGCAAGAAAACAATTCCTCTTCAATTCATATCAAGTTTTAGATAATTTATACGTAACCATGCATTTCATAATCCAAAACCAATTCCAAATCTTCAAATTCATGTTCCCTTCTGTTTTTGCGTGTATATATATACACACAAATCAACTGCTGGAGCTGAACCACCTGTAAATTTACTTCATCACTCCATTCGTCTATTGACTCTCCTGGTCGTTTCGCCTCGAACCCTCCTTTCCTTGATTCATGGCATGGCCATGATAGATACACACAATTTTCAACAATCCTAGTCTATGCTTCTGCTTGTAATCTTCTTTACTTCTATCCCTTAACTTCAAAAATTTTTTATGGGATGATGAGTTGAGATGACTATTGATCTTCCAGAATCTTAATAATATCTTTGTATTCAATCTGAAAGCTCAGATTAGCCTAAGACAATGAAATTATTATATATTTCCATCCAATTTATCAAATCTGAGAAAGGCGCTACCTTTTTCTTTGCTAATATTGTAATTTTTAACATTTCGTTGTAGTTTTGCCCATCTGGACTGGTCTTGCCATGTTTTAGCCTCTGTAAATCTAAAAATGTCCTGCTTTTACAGCGACAACATTAACTGGGTTCCACTTTTGTACAACTGCCTTAATCGGTTTGGTGTCAAATGCCACTGGTTACACAACAAAAAAGAATGTTCCTTTGTGGGAGCTTCTTTGGTTCTCGGTTGTTGCCAATACTTCAATTACCGCGATGAACTTGAGCCTCATGTTGAATTCAGTTGGATTTTATCAGGTAAAATGACTCTTTACTGAACATAACAGGAGAAAGATAGTACTAACTTTCATTCCTATTTACTTGATAAAGTTCAAGTTCTTATCTGGGTATCATCATTATGATTTAGATTTTAAAGCTAATCCTCCATGTTTATCATTGTAATACAGATTTCAAAGCTAAGTATGATTCCTGTTGTTTGCTTTCTGGAATGGCTCCTCAATGGTAAACATTACTCGAGTAAAGTCAAGATGGCAGTGGTGGTGGTGGTGGTGATTGGTGTAGGTGTTTGTACAGTTACTGATGTAAAAATTAATTCGCATGGATTTCTTTGTGCCTGTGTAGCTGTCCTATCTACCTCCTTACAACAAATTGTAAGCATTTCTCATTCTACCATTCTTTTGTTTGCTTGAAGGCATCTCTCCTTTACCCTTTGATCATCATTTAATACTCAATGTATGCTTCTGTTTGTATTGATTAACAATGTTTGTGGAATAGTCAATTGGGTCCTTACAGAAGAAGTACTCAATAGGATCTTTTGAACTGCTTAGCCAAACAGCTCCAATCCAAGCTTATCTCTTTTGTTGCTTGGTCCATTCGTTGATTACTTCCTCACTGGCAAGTTACTAGCAAGTTATAAGATCTCCACAGCTGCATTTGTAAGTATTCCTTGTTCTTAAAACAAAGTTGACGATTTTTATGAGGAGAAATCTGACATGAGTATGAAATGGGGGGGGGGGAATGTGCAGTTTTTCATAGTACTGTCATGTCCTTAGCTGTTTTCTGCAACATAAGCCAGTACCTGTGCATTGGACGATTCTCGGCGGTGTCTTTCCAAGTGCTAGGACACATGAAAACAGTATGCGTGTTGATATTAGGATGGATGCTGTTTGACTCAGAGCTGACATTGAAAAACATACTAGGGATGAGCATAGCTGTGAATGGATGATAATATATAGTTGGGCAGTTGAGGGAGATAAGCCAATGCACTACCGAAAAGATGCTACATCAGATGTAAAGCTACTGATAAAGCAAGTGGACGGCTCATCACTACTCAAGGACGTTGAGCTTGGCAAATCTCAAGGATAGTTGTTGCCCAAAATCTTAGGGATTTTTGTTTTTCCAATAACTGGCTAACCACTTCTTCTTCAAAATCTTCAATTTTTCTCTTTATTCATTTTTTTCCTCCTTTTATTTCTTGATATTTCGTTGTAGTTTAAGTTATAATGGAAAATGATTTTTCCTCCTCTCTCTCTCTCCCCCTCCCCCCCTCTCCGTCCCTCCCTCCCTCCCTCCCTCCCTCCCTCTCTCTCTCTCAAGGAAAATTTGTCATTCTCTTTACTTTAAATAAATATTTTAAAAACTGAAATCGGAGGTCTCAAGAAAAAAAGTTAAATTCTGCTATTAATCTTATACTTAATGAAAATTATAGGTGTAGTCCCTATACTTTAATTTGATCAATTTTAGTTTTTATATTTTTTAACTTGGTCAATTTTAGTCCCTGTGCTTCTCAAATTTAAAATTTTAGCCTTGATCCAATATAACTGTTAAATCTATTTGGTTAAATTTAATTATTAATCTTATACTAACATAGTTGTAATTTAGTCCATAATCTTCATTGATTATTTTAAGTTCTTAAACTTTTTGAATTTTAAAATTTTAATACGACTCAAATGACAATTATTATCCACTAACTGAATTTTAGTGGATAATATATAAAAATAACAAACTTTAATTAAAATCCAATTAATGGAATTAAATTCATTAATGGAAATTTAAGTTTCGGTAAATGTTTATTTTTATGGAAATTATTTAGTAAAATGTAAAAGGCTTAAATGTCTTTAGGCATATACACACCCATTATTTGAATAAAAAATTTATAATTTTTGAATAAAAAATTCAAGTAGTGATATAAAGTAATATAGACGTGCAAAGGAGACCATAATTGATGCACACATTTTAGATTATTTATATTCAGTTGGGATATTCGTTTAATAGGAAGATTCATTACTTGGAAGAACTTAAGACTTATCTAGTTAGATCTTAATTAAAATGTAAATACCTAGTAATTTGTATGTTACCAAGATGATTAATGTAAATCCTAACAGATAAGAATGCATAAAATTTAAATATCTTAGAACTTTCATATTATAGATAGTCATTAATCTCAATTATTGATGTAATTCAATCTATATCGTTGGATTTGGGAGAGCTCAACTATAAATAGAGTCCGCCTCATTCATTTGTAATTACTTCATTCTTTCATTCTGAGTAATAGAATACTTTATAGCATTTACTCAAACACTTGGTGTGCTATTATTTTCTTGTGACTTTTCTATTCTATTCGAGTTCATTGTCTTTTGAATTGCCATTTTTTTTTATTTTAGTCGCTTAAGGTTGTACAGTTTGCCAGACTTAAATTCTAACCCCGTGACACTAGATAGTAATAAGCCTTTTTATACCATGTATTTCCCAAACGATATTTTGATATATTATCCGATGAAACCGTATCTCTATTTAATAGAAATTCTCTTGTCTTTTCATTAAAATAATTTTTTAATAGGTTTTTTTTAATAATTATATCTCTTAAATTAATATAACAGTTCAAGTAACGTTTTTAAATGGACATAATAAATATTAATTGAGTAGTTATAATTTTTTGTTAAAAAATAACTCTTCATAGTTAAGAGATATAATTCATTATCATGAATAGCCATAATTATTAATTAATAACCAAAAGTTATAAATTTATATTGCTTAAACCCTTTTATTTTTATTTAACGAAATACTATAAATATTTTAAAAATATTTCAACATCTCAACTTAGGGTCAGTTTAGCATTGCTTCTCAAAACACTTTTAAGTAAAAATTAAAATTTTCTACTTTGCTTTTGACAAATTTTTTTTATTATCTCAAAAGCACTTTTAAAAAACTCAAAAGCATTTTATTTAGTAATAATTTATCAAATGTTTTTTATATCAAAATTGCTTTGAGAGACAATGTTAAATTGACCTTAGTCTTATGAGATGAATGGAAGTTGAGATTAGGGTAATTTAACCATTTAGTCCTTGATGCTTTATTAGATTGCATTGTGGCCATTAAACCACCTTCCCAAACTGGGTTGTTGATCATCATAGATCTCATTAAAATTTATGTATCTTGCTAATGACGCATACCGAAATGACGAGGAGGTAAGCGATGGTAGTTTCTAATCTCTAAAGAATTCAAGTGCTTATTTTGTTTGAAGTAAAGAAAAACTAATATTAATGAGCATATCAAATTGGTGAAGAGGTAAGCGATGGTAATTCTAGATCTCTAAAGAATTAATTTATTTACCTTGAGTAAATATAAATACTTATAAGAAGGCACATCAGATATCAACATGGTGCCAACTTATCTGTGCAGAAGAAATGAACAAATTGCCAAATGCACAACTTGTTCCCATTAGTGTTTCTTCCTTTAGAGATATCGTGCCATTAGCTCATTGGTTAAGGCGTGGTGCTAATAACGAAGGTCGCAGGTTCGAGACTGCATGGCCATTTGTTATTTTGCTATAAATATATTTTATTTTAAAAAGAAAAGACTTAACTTTATAGGATAGAATATACCATTGATTATTTAATCACCTGAAAAAAAATATGTAACAAATATCTATTAAAAATTAATTGATTTTTTGTTATAAGGTAAAGTAAAATATTTATTGTATAGGTTTTTGGGTCAAATATTTTATGACCAATTTTTTATTGATTTATATCAATAAAAAAAAAGACCACAATTAATAAATAATTGTATATAATGATAATTTAATAATTTCACAATTAATTTAGTGTCATTACCGGATATCAACCATAAAACCTTAAACAATAATCTAGTGAGATAAATAAATGTAAAATTATATGAAAGAAAATTAAAATTCACAATTGAATGATACTTAATAGCCCATTTCAAGAAATCAAACATATCAGGACCAAAATTGGAGTCGAAAAGAAAATTATTTAATAATATTCATCTGATATAATAGGAAAGGCGTATAAATTTGATAAAAATATCGATCATGTTTAATTATAGAAAGGACCAAATTGCATAAAATACAAAAGGTTGAATTCTAGTAGCTAGAAGGATTAAATAGCTATGAATTCAAAATTTGAGGTCCTTATAAGGAAATAGACTATAAGAGAAGTTAGTAGATATTTATGATGATTCCTCCATGGAAATTTAACAAAAGAAAAGGACTAAATTGGAAATGGAAAATAAAAGATGAATAAAAATTAATAACAAAATATCATCTTTTCATCATCTTTCCCCAAATTATTTTTCATGGAAACCCATAGCTAAAGAGGAAAGGAGTCAAGCAAGCTAAAATTGGCTTAATTGGGTAAGCATTCTTGTCCCATTTTTAGTAATTTTTATATTTCTTAGATCGTAGTAACCCTAATCTACCTATTTGGTGATTAATTTGTAAATTATCAAAGTATAAAAGTTTTCCATGGATGTATGCTGAAATTTTGAAATTTTATGGTAGAAAATGAAAGGTTGTTGCTAGATAAACAACTTTTGTAAAGAGAATTTTGATGAAATTGTGATTTAGGGACTAAATTGTAAAGATGTAAAATATGGAAAATTCTGAATTTTATGAATTACGTGGTTGTAAATGTTATATAAAAAATCCAGTTAGACTGGAAAAGAATTAAATTGCATGAATTTTATTTTTCGAGCCTAGAGACGAAATCGCATTATTAAAAGTATAGGGGTAAAATGGTAATTTTTCGGTAGGATGTGAATGGATGAAATGAATGTGAATTTATTAAAATGAGTTAAATTTAATCATAAGATCCAGATAGACTATTCGATGGATGAGGAAACAAAAGTAAGATTAGTACCTACGAACACGAACAATTATCGAGGTAAGTTCGTAACTAAATTATATATAATATGTTTGATGAATTTGTATATGTAATTGTATAATGTTTTGTAGAAATCAGCACATATCCATAATACCGATAAAATAAGTCTCGTTTGAATAAATGAAATTTGATGGATACATGATTTCCTGTATTAGTTGTGGCCCTCCATATGTTGCGGACACACCATAGATCTTACGAGCATCCGTTATAAGCCCTCTTGAGCTTCCTGTTACATAGTTCCTGCAAGCATCCCGATCGGTATTGACCCTACATCCCGATCATATTTTATAAAAATTTTACCATATAAGATGGGTACCCAGTTTTGAGGTCGCAGTTCCATTATGCCAAGTACAATCCACGAGCGGGTCATGCCATACTTATAGTTGGCAAGATTTGGGACTCGCATTATCTAAGGGCAAACCTAATATCTACCTTGGTTAAGCGATGGTGGTCAGAGACCCATACCTTCATTATGCCGTGCGGGGAATACCCGATCACATTGGAGGATGTCGCTATGTAACTTAGGTTACGAGTTGATGGTGATGTAGTCATGGGTTGAAGCAAAGTGTTAGAACCTTCAATAGATGCCACTGATTACTTGGATGGTCCCTTGGTGATGAGGAACGAAACTTCATGTACTTGACATTGGCATGTTGTGAGCAAATTTCAAGGCGTTATTGAGCACCGCCACTGAGCACAAGGTGATGTGAGTTGCTTGA